>NC_074695.1:957581-962581 GCF_029448725.1 Salvelinus fontinalis
ACTCTCATCTCTCTCTCTCTACTCTCATCTCTCTCTCTACTCTCATCTCTCTCTCTCTACTCTCTCTCTACTCTCATCTTTCTCTCTCTCTACTCTCATCTTTCTCTCTCTACTCTCATCTTTCTCTCTCTACTCTCATCTTTCTCTCTCTACTCTCATCTTTCTCTCTCCACACTAACAGTTTCTCTCTCTCTCTAATTCTCAGTCTCTCTCTCTCCACACCCCACTAACAGCCCCACCCCCCCACCCCTCTCTCTCCAAAGAGGATTTAATGTTGTAAAAAGCATGTTGTCTCGTAAACACTTTGGGGCACTTTCAACTCGGCTTTTCGTTCAAGCTCATTAGAACAGCTTCATACTACTGAACCTCTCAGTAAACTGAAAAGTCAAACCAAAGCATTCCTCTCCTCTCTGGGGTGTAACCCTGTCAGGGTATATCTCAGAGGTACCAGGATAATTACACTGGTAACCCTGTCAGGGTATATCTCAGAGGTACCAGGATAATTACACTGGTAACCCTGTCAGGGTATATCTCAGAGGTACCAGGATAATTACACTGGTAACCCTGTCAGGGTATATCTCAGAGGTACCAGGATAATTACACTGGTAACCCTGTCAGGGTATATCTCAGAGGTACCAGGATAATTACACTGGTAACCCTGTCAGGGTATATCTCAGAGGTACCAGGATAATTACACTGGTAACCCTGTCAGGGTGTATCTCAGAGGTACCAGGATAATTACACTGGTAACCCTGTCAGGGTATATCTCAGAGGAACCAGGATAATTACACTGGTAACCCTGTCAGGGTATATCTCAGAGGTACCAGGATAATTACACTGTGATCCACTGGTAACCCTGTCAGGGTATATCTCAGAGGTACCAGGATAATTACACTGGTAACCCTGTCAGGGTATATCTCAGAGGTACCAGGATAATTACACTGGTAACCCTGTCAGGGTATATCTCAGAGGTACCAGGATAATTACACTGGTAACCCTGTCAGGGTATATCTCAGAGGTACCAGGATAATTACACTGGTAACCCTGTCATGGTATATCTCAGAGGTACCAGGATAATTACACTGGTAACCCTGTCAGGGTATATCTCAGAGGTACCAGGATAATTACACTGTAATCCACTGGTAACCCTGTCAGGGTATATCTCAGAGGTACCAGGATAATTACACTGGTAACTCTGTCAGGGTATATCTCAGAGGTACCAGGATAATTACACTGGTAACCCTGTCAGGGTATATCTCAGAGGTACCAGGATAATTACACTGTGATCCACTGGTAACCCTGTCAGGGTATATCTCAGAGGTACCAGGATAATTACACTGGTAACCCTGTCAGGGTATATCTCAGAGGTACCAGGATAATTACACTGGTAACCCTGTCAGGGTATATCTCAGAGGTACCAGGATAATTACACTGGTAACCCTGTCAGGGTATATCTCAGAGGTACCAGGATAATTACACTGGTAACCCTGTCAGGGTGTATCTCAGAGGTACCAGGATAATTACACTGGTAACCCTGTCAGGGTATATCTCAGAGGAACCAGGATAATTACACTGGTAACCCTGTCAGGGTATATCTCAGAGGTACCAGGATAATTACACTGGTAACCCTGTCAGGGTATATCTCAGAGGTACCAGGATAATTACACTGGTAACCCTGTCAGGGTATATCTCAGAGGTACCAGGATAATTACACTGGTAACCCTGTCAGGGTATATCTCAGAGGAACCAGGATAATTACACTGGTAACCCTGTCAGGGTATATCTCAGAGGTACCAGGATAATTACACTGGTAACCCTGTCAGGGTATATCTCAGAGGTACCAGGATAATTACACTGGTAACCCTGTCAGGGTATATATCAGAGGTACCAGGATAATTACACTGGTAACCCTGTCAGGGTATATATCAGAGGTACCAGGATAATTACACTGGTAACCCTGTCAGGGTATATCTCAGAGGTACCAGGATAATTACACTGGTAACCCTGTCAGGGTATATCTCAGAGGTACCAGGATAATTACACTGGTAACCCTGTCAGGGTATATCTCAGAGGTACCAGGATAATTACACTGTGATCCACTGGTAACCCTGTCAGGGTATATCTCAGAGGTACCAGGATAATTACACTAGTAACTCTGTCAGGGTATATCTCAGAGGTACCAGGATAATTACACTGGTAACCCTGTCAGGGTATATCTCAGAGGTACCAGGATAATTACACTGGTAACCCTGTCAGGGTATATCTCAGAGGGACCAGGATAATTACACTGGTAACCCTGTCAGGGTATATATCAGAGGGACCAGGATAATTACACTGGTAACTCTGTCAGGGTATATCTCAGAGGGACCAGGATAATTACACTGGTAACCCTGTCAGGGTATATCTCAGAGGTACCAGGATAATTACACTGGTAACCCTGTCAGGGTATATATCAGAGGGACCAGGATAATTACACTGGTAACCCTGTCAGGGTATATATCAGAGGGACCAGGATAATTACACTGGTAACCCTGTCAGGGTATATCTCAGAGGGACCAGGATAATTACACTGGTAACCCTGTCAGGGTATATCTCAGAGGTACCAGGATAATTACACTGGTAACCCTGTCAGGGTATATCTCAGGAGGTACCAGGATAATTACACTGGTAACCCTGTCAGGGTATATCTCAGAGGTACCAGGATAATTACACTGGTAACCCTGTCAGGGTATATCTCAGAGGTACCAGGATAATTACACTGGTAACCCTGTCAGGGTATATCTCAGAGGTACCAGGATAATTACACTGGTAACCCTGTCAGGGTATATCTCAGAGGTACCAGGATAATTACACTGGTAACCCTGTCAGGGTATATATCAGAGGGACCAGGATAATTACACTGGTAACCCTGTCAGGGTATATCTCAGAGGGACCAGGATAATTACACTGGTAACCCTGTCAGGGTATATCTCAGAGGTACCAGGATAATTACACTGGTAACCCTGTCAGGGTATATCTCAGAGGTACCAGGATAATTACACTGGTAACCCTGTCAGGGTATATCTCAGAGGAACCAGGATAATTACACTGGTAACCCTGTCAGGGTATATCTCAGAGGTACCAGGATAATTACACTGGTAACCCTGTCAGGGTATATCTCAGAGGTACCAGGATAATTACACTGGTAACCCTGTCAGGGTATATATCAGAGGTACCAGGATAATTACACTGGTAACCCTGTCAGGGTATATATCAGAGGTACCAGGATAATTACACTGGTAACCCTGTCAGGGTATATCTCAGAGGTACCAGGATAATTACACTGGTAACCCTGTCAGGGTATATCTCAGAGGTACCAGGATAATTACACTGGTAACTCTGTCAGGGTATATCTCAGAGGTACCAGGATAATTACACTGGTAACCCTGTCAGGGTATATCTCAGAGGTACCAGGATAATTACACTGGTAACCCTGTCAGGGTATATCTCAGAGGTACCAGGATAATTACACTGTGATCCACTGGTAACCCCGTCAGGGTATATCTCAGAGGTACCAGGATAATTACACTGGTAACCCCGTCAGGGTATATCTCAGAGGTACCAGGATAATTACACTGGTAACCCTGTCAGGGTATATCTCAGAGGTACCAGGATAATTACACTGGTAACCCTGTCAGGGTATATCTCAGAGGTACCAGGATAATTACACTGGTAACCCTGTCAGGGTATATCTCAGAGGTACCAGGATAATTACACTGGTAACCCTGTCAGGGTATATCTCAGAGGAACCAGGATAATTACACTGGTAACCCTGTCAGGGTATATCTCAGAGGTACCAGGATAATTACACTGGTAACCCTGTCAGGGTATATCTCAGAGGTACCAGGATAATTACACTGGTAACCCTGTCAGGGTATATCTCAGAGGTACCAGGATAATTACACTGGTAACCCTGTCAGGGTATATCTCAGAGGTACCAGGATAATTACACTGTGATCCACTGGTAACCCTGTCAGGGTATATCTCAGAGGTACCAGGATAATTACACTAGTAACTCTGTCAGGGTATATCTCAGAGGTACCAGGATAATTACACTGGTAACCCTGTCAGGGTATATCTCAGAGGTACCAGGATAATTACACTGGTAACCCTGTCAGGGTATATCTCAGAGGGACCAGGATAATTACACTGGTAACCCTGTCAGGGTATATATCAGAGGGACCAGGATAATTACACTGGTAACTCTGTCAGGGTATATCTCAGAGGGACCAGGATAATTACACTGGTAACCCTGTCAGGGTATATATCAGAGGGACCAGGATAATTACACTGGTAACCCTGTCAGGGTATATCTCAGAGGGACCAGGATAATTACACTGGTAACCCTGTCAGGGTATATCTCAGAGGGACCAGGATAATTACACTGGTAACCCTGTCAGGGTATATCTCAGAGGTACCAGGATAATTACACTGGTAACCCTGTCAGGGTATATCTCAGAGGGTACCAGGATAATTACACTGGTAACCCTGTCAGGGTATATCTCAGAGGTACCAGGATAATTACACTGGTAACCCTGTCAGGGTATATCTCAGAGGTACCAGGATAATTACACTGGTAACCCCTGTCAGGGTATATCTCAGAGGTACCAGGATAATTACACTGGTAACCCTGTCAGGGTATATCTCAGAGGTACCAGGATAATTACACTGGTAACCCTGTCAGGGTATATCTCAGAGGTACCAGGATAATTACACTGGTAACCCTGTCAGGGTATATATCAGAGGACCAGGATAATTACACTGGTAACCCTGTCAGGGTATATCTCAGAGGGACCAGGATAATTACACTGGTAACCCTGTCAGGGTATATCTCAGAGGTACCAGGATAATTACACTGGTAACCCTGTCAGGGTATATCTCAGAGGTACCAGGATAATTACACTGGTAACCCTGTCAGGGTATATCTCAGAGGAACCAGGATAATTACACTGGTAACCCTG
>NC_074695.1:967581-982581 GCF_029448725.1 Salvelinus fontinalis
CAAATTATTTAGTCATATATAAAAAATACTTTTTTTTTAAAGGGTTTAAGGTTAGGGCTAATAGCCGATCCACAACCGCCCGACTATATGTGATAAAGAGAACATCTGAGGCCATCACCCGCTGATATAGAAAATACACCGTGTAGTCAGAGATGACATGTTGGCTGTTAGTCAACTTGTCTATAGAAAATACACCGTGTAGTCAGAGATGACATGTTGGCTGTTAGTCAACTTGTCTATAGAAAATACAGCGTGTAGTCAGAGATGACATGGTGGATGTTAGTCAACTTGTCTATAGAAAATACACCGTGTAGTCAGAGATGACATGTTGGCTGTTAGTCAACTTGTCTATAGAAAATACACCGTGTAGTCAGAGATGACATGGTGGATGTTAGTCAACTTGTCTATAGAAAATACAGCGTGTAGTCAGAGATGACATGGTGGATGTTTGTCAACTTTATAATCAGATACATGTAGCTTCTCTTCTATCCTTATGTGTTGCCCTAAAACAGGGTTCCCCAAACACTGTCCTGGTGGGCACGGTCCTGGGGCCCTCCCCTGTGGTGGCACGGTCCTGGGGCCCTCCCCTGTGGGGGCACGGTCTTGGGGCCCTCCCCTGTGGGGGCACGGTCCTGGGGCCCACCCCTGTGGGGGAACGGTCCTGGGGCCCTCCTCTGTGGGGGCACGGTCCTGGGGCCCTCCCCTGTGGGGGCACGGTCCTGGGGCCCTCCCCTGTGGGGGCACGGTCCTGGGGCCCTCCCCTGTGGGGGCACGGTCCTGGGGCCCTCCCCTGTGGAGACACGGCCCTGGGGCCCCCCTGTGGATACACGGTCCTGGGGCCCTCCCCTGTGGAGACACGGTCCTGAGGCCCTCCCCTGTGGGGGCACGGTCCTGGGGCCCTCCCCTGTGGGGGCACGGTCCTGGGGCCCTCCCCTGTGGAGGCACGGTCCTGGGGCCCTCCCCTGTGGAGACACGGTCCTGGGGCCCTCCCCTGTGGAGACACGGTCCTGGGGCCCCCCCCTGTGGAGACACGGTCCTGGGGCCCTCCCCTGTGGGGGCACGGTCCTGGGGCCCTCCCCTGTGGGGGCACGGTCCTGGGGCCCTCCCCTGGGGGAATCGGAGTGATTCGCTCTAGGAGCGTTCAGAGTGCACACTGGACGCGTTGTCCGAGGAGTAGGGTTAACCCGAGCGTTCTGACCTAACAACAGTCGGGCACCCACGCTAACTGGCTAACGTTGGCTAGCTACTTCCAGACACAAATAGGAGAACACCTCACTCTGACCATTTTACTCACCCTAGCAGAACTGGTTAGGCTGTTTTCATGTTATCTAGAGCGGTGGTGTCTGTAACTGTGCTGCTGGCAACAATTTAATTACGCTTTTTTGACAATGTTTACTGACACCGGGCATCTTCAACGGGTGTTGAGCGTGCTTAAATTCGTCAGGTATTCTGCGCTCTGGCACACTCAGACGGTAGTACTCTGAAATCAGAGTAGATAGCCAGAGCGAATTTACCAGCTACGTCTATCGACAGTTGTCATAGTAACATCATGAACATTCTATTGAAATAGTTACTTGCATAGTGGAGTCTTTTGTTTAGACATGCAGCTATAGTAGCTAGCTAAACAATGAACCATAATCCCAACTCATAACGTTACTACCCTTCATGAGTCTGCAGGTAGCTAATCAACAATGTTCAATGTTAGCTAGCTAACAGTACACTTTAACTTGAAATGAAAACGACTTTCTGACTAAATTTGAAATGTGTAATATCTGAAAATGTAGCTAGCTAGACTATCTTACCCATATAAATGGATGCTTCTCCCTCTCTGTCACGCTTCCCCCTCTCTGTCACGGATGCCATGGTTGCCTTTAGTTTGAAGATGTAATCCATGAGACAGCTGTTTTATACAACAGCCTTCTGTGTGGTCTCTTTTAAACTCTGTCTGCATATTTGCTATCAAACGCCAGCATTTTCTCCATCTCCTTAGCTATCAGACTCTAATTCCACTGATTTCAAAACTCGGTCCTCCAGGAAGTGGAGAGCCACACTTATGCAGTTCTACTACGTAATGTCTTTATAAAATAATCTGCATTAGAAAAGATTACCTACACATACTGAAGTTTGCTACATGGCAGACCAATCAAAACTCATCTCTCAGCATATCCAGCCCACTCATTATCTCAGCCAATCATGGCTAGCGGGAAGGTTGCTGACTTTTTCCATGGCTAAACCAACTAGGCTCGTAATTTAACAATTGTTTTTGTATTTACAGATGGCATACACGTTTTTTACTAAGGCACATGAAAGTTCACATGTTCCAGAAGGCATTTCCGCCCAAAAACGCATTTTGATTAAAAAAAGTTTATGTTCAAACGGCTCTCCTGTGAAGTAGTGACACAAGCCTAGTTTACTGAAACGAGTCATATTTGTAGTTGAAATACGATCAGTTTTTATAATGCTGATAAAGATGGCACATTTACAGATGGTCCCTAACTGTGGTTGAAATACGATCAGTTTTTATAATGCTGATAAAGATGGCACATTTACAGACGGTCCCTAACTGTGGTTGAAATACGATCAGTTTTTATAATGCTAATAAAGATAGCACATTTACAGACGGTCCCTAACTGTGGTTGAAATACGATCAGTTTTTATAATGCTAATAAAGATGGCACATTTACAGACGGTCCCTAACTGTGGTTGAAATACGATCAGTTTTTATAATGCTAATAAAGATAGCACATTTACAGACGGTCCCTAACTGTGGTTGAAAGACTATGTGAGAGGTTATAAACCTACAGTTAATATTATATTAGACTCTATGAGAGGTTATAAACCTACAGTTAATATGATATTAGACTCTATGAGAGGTTATAAACCTACATGTAGTATTATATTAGACTCTATGAGAGGTTATAAACCTATAGTTAATATTAGACTCTGTGAGAGGTTATAAACCTATAGTTAATATTATATTAGACTCTATGAGAGGTTATAAACCTACATGTAGTATTATATTAGACTCTATGAGAGGTTATAAACCTATAGTAAATATTATATTAGACTCTGTGAGAGGTTATAAACCTACAGTTAATATGATATTAGACTCTATGAGAGGTTATAAACCTACATGTAGTATTATATTAGACTCTATGAGAGGTTATAAACCTATAGTTAATATTAGACTCTGTGAGAGGTTATAAACCTACAGTTAATATTATATTAGACTCTGTGAGAGGTTATAAACCTACAGTTAATATGATATTAGACTCTATGAGAGGTTATAAACCTACAGGTAATATGATATTAGACTCTATGAGAGGTTATAAACCTACAGTTAATATTATATTAGACTCTGTGAGAGGTTATAAACCTACAGTTAATATGATATTAGACTATATGAGAGGTTATAAACCTACAGTTAATATGATATTAGACTCTATGAGAGGTTATAAACCTACAGGTAATATGATATTAGACTCTATTAGAGGTTATAAACCTATAGTTAATATTATATTAGACTATATGAGAGGTTATAAACCTATAGTTAATATTATATTAGACTATATGAGAGGTTATAAACCTATAGTTAATATTATATTAGACTATATGAGAGGTTATAAACCTACAGTCAGGGTCCAGATTTCAGGCTACTGTTCTATGTAACCCATTTGAACAGTACAGTTAATATTATATTAGACTAAATGAGAGGTTATAAACCTATAGTTAATATTATATTAGACTATATGAGAGGTTATAGACCTACAGTCAGGGTCCAGATTTCAGGCTACTGTCCTATTTAACCCATTTGAACAGTACCGTTCCCTTGATGTGTCATTTTGAAGTCTCCTTCTTGCGATTGTCTAATTTGTCCAGCGCCTCACAATCATCACATCGTAACATAGCCGGGTCACTGCTATCATCCTCTTCTACTACTTTACTAAATATATCCCAGACATTACTGTTCCGGCTGGCCTTCCTCTTTATTTTCAACTCTCCATTTCACAGCTTTTCTCTCTTATTGAATTTATCTCTGACATTGTCCCTTTTTTTTTTTTTTTGCTTCAAGTGGATCGACGTTAACTTGTATTCTGTCCCAAGTTCCCAAAAGCATTTGGCAATTCCTATTTGGCATGCTACGGTTAGCTAGGCCGTTAGGATGGCATGCTACGGCCCTAAAGCTTAGGGTATGCTCTAACGCCCCATAAAAACAATCAACGGGGGGGAAAAAAACTCAATGTAGCCTTCAGATATGAATTGCACATTTTATGCATTTTTTTCCAAGCTTTGTTTTCGTCTTTATTCAACACGCACGCCATCCTAACGGCCTTCGTCCACGCCATATTTCATGACCTGAAACCCGCCCGCACCCCGCGGATATAACTGCGGCTTTATGAGTCAACCCCCCCCCAGCGCATCACTAACACACTAGGGGTTATTCCTCCGGGATTCCCACCAGAGTGTTTCGTGTTCCAAATGGCTCCCCTGTTACCTCTGGTCAAAAGTAGTGCGCTATAAAGGAAATTGGGTCCCATAGGGCTCTGGTCTTAAAGTAGTGCACTATAAAAGGGAATATTGTGCTATATGGAAGGAAGCTATATGAATAGACAGTATTCCCACAGGACTGTTACTGTAGTGTTTGTCACAGTGGAGTGCTTTGCTAAGAGGATAACTCTCTCTCTCTCACGTGCACACTGCTCTGCATGGATAACCCTTACTTACTGAGGAGAGAGAGAGAGAGAGAGACACGCCTGTCACACACCCTGATGATATCAAATATCTACTCTGGGAAATAACCAGGAAATATGCATGAGCTCTGCAGGAAAGAGAGAGGAGGGAGGGAAGGAGGGAGGGAGGGAGGGGGGGGAGGCAGAGAGGAGGGATGGAGGGGGAGGGAGGGAGGCAGAGAGGAGGGATGGAGGGGGAGGGAGGGAGGGAGGGGGCAGGAGGGGGAGGGAGGGAGGGAGGCAGAGAGGAGGGATGGAGGGGGAGGGAGGGAGGGAGCAGGAGGGGGAGGGAGGGAGGCAGAGAGGAGGGATGGAGGGGGAGGGAGGCAGAGAGGGGGGATGGAGGGGGAGGGAGGCAGAGAGGGGGGATGGAGGGGGAGGGAGGGAGGCAGAGAGGGGGCAGGAGGGGGAGGGAGGGAGAGAGGAGGGATGGAGGGGGAGGGAGGGGGGGATGGAGGGGGAGGGAGGGAGGCAGAGAGGGGGCAGGAGGGGGAGGGAGGGAGAGAGGAGGGATGGAGGGGGAGGGAGGGAGGCAGAGAGGGGGGATGGAGGGGCAGGGAGGGAGGGAGGCAGAGAGGGGGGATGGAGGGGGAGGGAGGCAGAGAGGAGGGATGGAGGGGGAGGGAGGGAGGCAGAGAGGGGGGATGGAGGGGGAGAGAGGGAGAGAGGGGGGATGGAGGGGGAGGGAGGGAGGCAGAGAGGGGGGATGGAGGGGGAGGGAGGGAGGCAGAGAGGGGGGATGGAGGGGGAGAGAGGGAGAGAGGAGGGATGGAGGGGGAGGGAGGGAGGCAGAGAGGGGGGATGGAGGGGGAGGGAGGGAGGGAGGCAGAGAGGGGGCAGGAGCGAGGGGGAGGCAGGGGCGTGCAGATTGGGATCAGACAGAAAGAGGAGGGAGAGGTGGGAATATAAAAATGAGACAAAAAGCTAGAGGAAAGAAATCCAGAGACCCAGGAGAGAGGAGGTTAGTTTATTGACTGGGTCTGACTGTTCTGTACACACACACACACACACACACACACACACACACACACACACACACACACACACACACACACACACACACACACACACACACACACACACACAGCTACTGTTCTCTCTCTAGGGTGATGAAATATTCAGGAGGTTACTTTACTAATTATTACTTTACTAATCTGTGTTTTGTATCTCCAATGTTTTTGTTCTGTTATTCAAACATTATCATTCCTCTCATCCCTCGCATCCTCTCATCCCTCTCATTCCTCTCATTCCTCTCATCCCTCTCATCCCTCTCATCCCTCTCATTCCTCTCATCCCTCTCATCCCTCTCATTGCTCTCATCCCCCTCATCCCTCTCATCCCTCTCATTCCTCTCATCCCCCTCATCCCTCTCATCCCTCTCATTGCTCTCATCCCCCTCATCCATCTCATCCCTCTCATTCCTCTCATTCCTCTCATCCCCCTCATTCCTCTCATCCCTCGCATCCCCCTCATCCCTCTCATCCCTCTCATTCCTCTCATTCCTCTCATCCCCCTCATCCCTCTCATCCCTCTCATTCCTCTCATTCCTCTCATTCCTCTCATCCCTCTCATTCCTCTCATTGCTCTCATCCCCCTCATCCATCTCATCCCCCTCATCCATCTCATCCCTCTCATTCCTCTCATCCCTCTCATTCCTCTCATCCCTCTCATCCCCCTCATTCCTCTCATTCCTCTCATCCCTCTCATTCCTCTCATCCCTCTCATCCCTCTCATTCCTCTCATCCCTCTCATTCCTCTCATTCCTCTCATCCCTCTCATTCCTCTCATTCCTCTCATTCCTCTCATTCCCCTCATCCCCCTCATCCCTCTCATTCTTCTCATCCCTCTCATTCCTCTCATCCCTCTCATTCCTCTCATTCCTCTCATCCCTCTCATTCCTCTCATTCCTCTCATTCCTCTCATCCCTCTCATCCCTCTCATCCCTCTCATTCCTCTCATCCCTCTCATCCCTCTCATCCCTCTCATTCCTCTCATCCCCCTCATCCCCCTCATCCCTCTCATTCTTCTCATCCCTCTCATCCCTCTCATTCCTCTCATCCCTCTCATCCCTCTCATCCCTCTCATTCCTCTCATTCCTCTCATCCTCTCATTTCCCCCCTTCTCTTTGTCTTCTTTTCTCTTCAACTTCCCATTAAATCCGATTCCTCCCCCTTTCTCTCCCTCTACACACACGCTCACACACACATACACACAAACATGCACCTATGCTTGTCGCTGTCACGCACACACACACACACACCAGTCCTCTTCTTGCCTAGTGTTGCGTATGGAGATGAGACTGCCTCCCTCTGCACACAAGCTCGCTTTCTCACACACACACACACACACACACACACACACACACACACACACACACACACACACACACACACACACACACACACACACACACACACACACACACACATATTAAAGGGTAGGTTGCATAAACGTAACCACAAGTAACTGCATTAGTATGAACATCAAACTGAATTCTGTCTCCCGAGAGGCGTCACTACAGACCCGGGTTCAATCCCAAGCTGTATCACAACCGGACGTCATCGGGAGTCTTGTAGGGCGTCGTCCGGGTTAGGGGAGGGTTTGGCCGGGGGGGGGGGCTTTACTTGGCTCATCGTGCTCTAGCGACTCCTTGTGGCGGGCCGGGCGCCTGCAGGCTGACTTCGGTCGTCAGGTGAACGGTGTTTCCTCTGACACGTTGGTGCGGCTGGCTTCCGGGGTTAAGCAGGCGGGTGTTAAGGAGTTTCAGAGGACGCCTGACCCGACCTTCGCCTCGCCGAGCCCTTTGGGGAGTTGCAGCCATGAGACAAGATGAAAAAAGGGGGTAAAATACAACAACAAACATTTTAAACAAATGATCAGATTTCCAAAGAGTGCTGAAGTCATGCCGGGAAAATGTTTTTGCGGTGTGTGACGTAGTAAGGAGGACCCGGCAAGCCAACGGGGTGTGACGTAGTATGGAGGACCAGGCAAGCCAACGGGGTGTGACGTAGTATGGAGGACCCGGCAAGCCAACGGGGTGTGACGTAGTATGGAGGACCCGGCAAGCCAACGGGGCGTGACGTAGTATGGAGGACCCGGCAAGCCAACGGGGCGTGACGTAGTATGGAGGACCCGGCAAGCCAACGGGGTCTGACGTAGTATGGAGGACCCGGCAAGCCAACGGGGTCTGACGTAGTATGGAGGACCCGGCAAGCCAACGGGGTGTGACGTAGTATGGAGGACCCGGCAAGCCAACGGGGCGTGACGTAGTACGGAGGACCCGGCAAGCCAACGGGGCGTGACGTAGTACGGAGGACCCGGCAAGCCAACGGGGCGTGACGTAGTACGGAGGACCCGGCAAGCCAACGGGGCGTGACGTAGTACGGAGGACCCGGCAAGCCAACGGGGCGTGACGTAGTACGGAGGACCCGGCAAGCCAACGGGGCGTGACGTAGTACGGAGGACCCGGCAAGCCAACGGGGCGTGACGTAGTACGGAGGACCCGGCAAGCCAACGGGGCGTGACGTAGTACGGAGGACCCGGCAAGCCAACGGGGTGTGACGTAGTACGGAGGACCCGGCAAGCCAACGGGGCGTGACGTAGTACGGAGGACCCGGCAAGCCAACGGGGCGTGACGTAGTATGGAGGACCCGGCAAGCCAACGGGGTGTGACGTAGTACGGAGGACCCGGCAAGCCAATGGGGCGTGACGTAGTATGGAGAACCCGGCAAGCCAACGGGGCGTGACGTAGAATGGAGGACCCGGCAAGCCAACGGGGTGTGACGTAGTATGGAGGACCCGGCAAGCCAACGGGGTGTGACGTAGTATGGAGGACCCGGCAAGCCAAAGGGGTGTGACGTAGTATGGAGGACCCGGCAAGCCAACGGGGTGTGACGTAGTATGGAGGACCCGGCAAGCCAACGGGGTGTGACGTAGTATGGAGGACCCGGCAAGCCAAAGGGGTGTGACGTAGTATGGAGGACCCGGCAAGCCAACGGGGTGTGACGTAGTATGGAGGACCCGGCAAGCGACGTAGTATGGAGGACCCGGCAAGCCAACCTTTTCACTATAATGTAAAGTCCAGAAGAAAGAACTTCATATGTATGACTTCGTTGTTTCAACTCCAATCGTTTCCACTCATGACTACTGGTTTAAATTTCATTTTCAGCCAATTTACAAGCAAATCATGAATTATTATGAATTTATTATGAATTTATCGTTACAAATCAGCTTGCAAGGTTGCTAGCCTGCTAACGTTAGCCCCTACCAGCCTGCTAGCGTTAGCCCCTACCGTTAGCCCCTACCAGCCTGCTAACATTAGCCCTACCAGCCTGCTAATGTTAGCCCCTACCAGCCTGCTAACGTTAGGCCCTACCAGCCTGCTAACATTAGCCCTACCAGCCTGCTAATGTTAGCCCCTACCAGCCAGCTAACGTTAGCCCCTAACAGCCTGCTAACGTTAGCCCCTACCAGCCTCCTAACGTTACATTAGCACTGCGTGAGTCAGCCAGTTGCTATTAACACCTAGCTCCATTAAAGTAAACCAAACCAAACTTACCGACTTACCGATTGACGGCCAACGAGAGAGGCGCTTAAGAGGCCTTTTCACCGGCCGAGAGAGAGTCAGCTAATCCAATAGCGATATAGTGTGGTAAATTCACAATGAATTTACCCGGTTTATCGCCATCACTGCTGACACTCACGATGTCCCGGCAGGCCGGTAGGAATCAGAGGTTGCAGGACTCACATTCACTCTCAGCACAGCACCTCATTTCCGAATCCTTCCACTAGTAATAGCCATCGAAGTCCTCCGGGTTGAAATGAGCACCACATACAGTAAAAGTGCCCGCGGTTCCCTTACTCCCATCTGCTCGGGTTCAACCTGACAAACTGGTCCCAGTTCAAAAGCTAGCTTCTCGTTTTTATCTGGGCCACAGCAACAAAGGCAAAGGAGATACCTAGTCGGTTGCACTCAACCGAAATGTGTTGTCCGCATCTTCTGAATCAGAGAGGTTAATGGACGTCCACGCCATCGGTGCCCGGGGTTGTCGTTACGGGTTACCGCTCAACAACACATCTTCTTTAGCTTTTTAAGAAGATGGTGCCGTCTTACGAACTACGACCCAACTCTATTTTGTGATTCTTTTGCCGATTTATCATAACTTTTTTTGCACAAAATGTATCCCGCTGTCACGATCGACAACAACTTTTGAACATCAGATCGGCAGTTTACTAACCTCAATTACGGCGTTCGCTTTGCTGGGCTATCCAAGAGGAAACAGGAGAGTGGGAGTCCTGTATTAAGCCGACGGGTCCTGGATTAAGCCGACGGGTCCTGGATTAAGACCGGCCACCTCTTCCCTCCGTTCTATCGGCCAATGTATCGGCCAATCCCTTGGGATATGTTCCTGCACTCCGCCGATAGCGATACCCAATCACAAGCCATGGATTAACACCGAGGTTGGTGCTAAACTAAAGAACAGGGCTACCACCATCACTGGGGCCGAGCTCCCTGCCATCCAGGACCTCTATACCAGGTGGTGGTGTGGACAGCCCAGTACATCACTGGGGCCGAGCTCCCTGCCATCCAGGACCTCTATACCAGGTGGTGGTGCGGACGGCCCAGTACATCACTGGGGCCGAGCTCCCTGCCATCCAGGACCTCTATATCAGGTGGTGGGTACAGCCCAGTACGTCACTGGGGCCGGGCTCCCTGCCATCCAGGACCTCTATATCAGGTGGTTTGGACAGCCCAGTACATCACTGGGGCTGAGCTCCCTGCCATCCAGGACCTCTATATCAGGTGGTGGGGACAGCCCAGTACATCACTGGGGCCGAGCTCCCTGCCATCCAGGACCTCTATATCAGGTGGTGGTGTGGACAGCCTAGTACATCACTGGGGCCGAGCCCCCTGCCATCCAGGACCTCTATATCAGAGGGTGGTGAGGACAGCCCAGTACATCACTGGGGCCGAGCCCCCTGCCATCCAGGACCTCTATATCAGAGGGTGGTGTGGACAGCCCAGTACATCACTGGGGCCGAGCTCCCTGCCATCCAGGGCCTCTATACCAGAGGGTGGTGTGGACAGCCCAGTACGTCACTGGGGCCGGGCTCCCTGCCATCCAGGACCTCTATACCAGGTGGTGGTGTGGACAGCCCAGTACGTCACTGGGGCCGAGCTCCCTGCCATCCAGGACCTGCCATCCAGGGCCGAGGATTGAGCCTTGGGGTACTCCCTTGGTGACAGGCAGTGGCTGAGACAGCAGATTTTCTGACTTTATACACTGCACTCTTTGACAGAGGTAGTTAGCAAACCAGGCCAAAGATCCCTCAGAGACAGTACTCCAATACTCCTTAGCCGGCCCACAAGAATGGAATGGTCTACCGTATCAAAAGCTTTGGCTAAGTCAATAAAAAATAGCAGCACAATATTGCTTAGAATCAAGGTGTCACGATAACTGGACCAAAGCGCAGCGTGATCTGGGTTCCACATCTTTTAATTACTAGGTGAAACTCACAGCAAAACAAAACAATAAATCGCAAAAAACGAAACGTGACGCTGCTATAATGCTCACAGACAACTATACATAGTCAAGATCCCACAAAGCACAAAGGGGAAAATGGCTGCTTAAATATGATCCCCAATCAGAGACAACGACAAAAAGCTGCCTCTGATTGGGAACCATACCAGGCCAACATAGAAACATAATCATCTAGATGACCCACCTATAGTCACACCCCCGACCTAAACCAACATAGGGAATTAAAAGCTCTCTATGGTCAGGGCGTGACACGAGGGCAATGGTGACATCATTGACGACCTTTTAAGGTTGCAGTGACACATCCATAACCTGAGTGGAAACCGGATTGCATACCAGAGAGAATACTATAGACATCAATAAAACCAGTCAGTTGATTATTGACAAGTTTTTCCAACACTTTTGATAAACAGTTTGATTAACAGTTTATAACAGTTAGGATCAGCTTGATCTCCCCCTTTAAATTAAAGGATGTACCGTGGCTGCCTTCTAAGCCATGGGAACCACCCCAGAGAGGAGAGACAGGTTCAAAAGGTCAGAGAAAGGCTTGGTGATGATAGGGGCAGCAACCTTAAAGAAGAAAGGGTCCAAACCATCTGACCCAGATGCTTTTGGGGGGGGTCAAGTTTCAGGAGCTCCTTTAGCACCTCGGACTCAGTGACCGCCTGCAGGGAGAAACTTTGTAGCAGGACAGGGGGGGAAAAGGAGGGAGAAGCATCGGGGCTATTCGCATTAGAAGGGGTGGGGGATGAGGAAATGTTGGACGGGCAAGGAGGCTGAGTCAAATAGGAATCCTGACTTAGTGAAGTGGTGATAGTTTACACCAGGCTTTTATAGACAAAAAAAAAAGAGTGCAATTGCATTAGAGCTGCCCATAGTTCAAAGAGGGCCATCATACTTGCTCATACAGAGTACAGTGTCCTGAACATCTCGCCCGTGATGAAACGTAACGTTATACAGCATCAGGTGGCTTCAACAAGGTGACAGCTACATTCACATCAATTATATCGCCATAGATGTAGCCTATTGACTGTCATTGTAGAATAGGTCTATTGACTGTCATTGTAGAATAGCCTATTGACTGTCATTGTAGAATAGCCTATTGACTGTCATTGTAGAATAGCCTATTGACTGTCATTGTAGAATAGGTCTATTGACTGTCATTGTAGAATAGGTCTATTGACTGTCATTGTAGAATAGGTCTATTGACTGTCATTGTAGAATAGCCTATTGACTGTCATTGTAGAATAGCCTATTGACTGTCATTGTAGAATAGCCTATTGACTGTCATTGTAGAATAGCCTATTGACTGTCATTGTAGAATAGCCTATTGACTGTCATTGTAGAATAGCCTATTGACTGTCATTGTAGAATAGCCTATTGACTGTCATTGTAGAATAGCCTATTGACTGTCATTGTAGAATAGGTCTATTGACTGTCATTGTAGAATAGCCTATTGACTGTCATTGTAGAATAGGTCTATTGACTGCCATTGTAGAATAGCCTATTGACTGTCATTGTAGAATAGCCTATTGACTGTCATTGTAGAATAGCCTATTGACTGTCATTGTAGAATAGCCTATTGACTGTCATTGTAGAATAGCCTATTGACTGTCATTGTAGAATAGGTCTATTGACTGTCATTGTAGAATAGCCTATTGACTGTCATTGTAGAATAGGTCTATTGACTGTCATTGTAGAATAGGTCTATTGACTGTCATTGTAGAATAGGTCTATTGACTGTCATTGTAGAATAGCCTATTGACTGTCATTGTAGAATAGGTCTATTGACTGTCATTGTAGAATAGCCTATTGACTGTCATTGTAGAATAGCCTATTGACTGTCATTGTAGAATAGCCTATTGACTGTCATTGTAGAATAGGTCTATGCATAAAATGCATCCTCCAATTTGCAACGTCTTCCTATGTCCACACATATGTCCTATGTCCACACATATGTCCCATGTCCACACATATGTCCCATGTCCACACATATGTCCCATGTCCACACATATGTCCCATGTCCACACATATGTCCCATGTCCACACATATGTCCCATGTCCACACATATGTCCCATGTCCACACATATGTCCCATGTCCACACATATGTCCCATGTCCACACATATGTCCCATGTCCACACATATGTCCCATGTCCACACATATGTCCCATGTCCACACATATGTCCCATGTCCACACATATGTCCCATGTCCACACATATGTCCCATGTCCACACATATGTCCCATGTCCACACATATGTCCCATGTCCACACATATGTCCCATGTCCACACATATGTCCTATGTCCACACATATGTCCCATGTCCACACATATGTCCCATGTCCACACATATGTCCCATGTCCACACATATGTCCCATGTCCACACATATGTCCCATGTCCACACATATGTCCCATGTCCACACATATGTCCCATGTCCACACATATGTCCCATGTCCACACATATGTCCCATGTCCACACATATGTCCCATGTCCACACATATGTCCCATGTCCACACATATGTCCCATGTCCACACATATGTCCCATGTCCACACATATGTCCCATGTCCACACATATGTCCCATGTCCACACATATGTCCCATGTCCACACATATGTCCCATGTCCACACATATGTCCTATGTCCACACATATGTCCTATGTCCACACATATGTCCTATGTCCACACATATGTCCTATGTCCACACATATGTCCTATGTCCACACATATGTCCTGTGTCCACACATATGTCCTATGTCCACACATATGTCCTGTGTCCACACATATGTCCTATGTCCACACATATGTCCTGTGTCCACATATATGTCCTATGTCCACACAAATGTCCATGTTCTATGTCCACACATATGTCCATGTCCTATGTCCACATATATTATTCTCAAGAAAATTGTCCATTTTTAATACCTTAGGCGTACCTAATTTCAAAATAGGCCATCATCACTGTCAATCGGGAATGATAATTCTTCAAGTTTTTACCAATTTTTAAATGTCCCAAACTCCTTGACATTTTGATATCAATCACTTTCATGAGAATATGCTTTCAGATCTCGCGTGTCGCGAGCGAATTAAAGCAGATGGCAGACACACGGTGAATTTGGATCCTAGATCTCGTTGGTGTGATGATAAGTCAAGGCAGACACACGGTGAATTTGGATCCTAGATCTCGTTGGTGTGATGATAAGTCAAGGCAGACACACGGTGAATTTGGATCCTAGATCTCGTTGGTGTGATGATAAGTCAAGGCAGACACACGGTGAATTTGGATCCTAGATCTCGTTGCTGTGATGATAAGTCAAGGCAGACACACGGCGAATTTGGATCCTAGATCTCGTTGGTGTGATGATAAGTCAAGGGAGACACACGGTGAATTTGGATCCTAGATCTCGTTGGTGTGATGATAAGTCACGGGAGACACACGGTGAATTTGGATCCTAGATCTCGTTGGTGTGATGATAAGTCACGGGAGACACACGGTGAATTTGGATCCTAGATCTCGTTGGTGTGATGATAAGTCAAGGGAGACACACGGTGAACTTGGATCCTAGATCTCGTTGGTGTGATGATAAGTCAAGGCAGACACATGGTGAATTTGGATCCTAGATCTCGTTGGTGTGATGATAAGTCAAGGCAGACACACGGTGAATTTGGATCCTAGATCTCGTTTGTGTGATGATAAGTCAAGGCAGACACACGGTGAATTTGG
>NC_074695.1:987581-1030081 GCF_029448725.1 Salvelinus fontinalis
TGAGCCATAACCAGCCTTTCAAAGCACTTCATGGCTACAGACGTAAGTGCTATGGGTCAGTAGTCATTTAGTCAGGTTACCTTTGTGTTCTTGGGCACATGGACAATGGTGGTCTGCTTGAAACATGTTTGTATTACATACTGGGTCAGGGAGAGGTCAGTGAAGACATTTGCCAGTTGGTCAGCGCATGCTTGGAGTACACATCCTGGTAATCCGTCTTGCCCTGCGGCCTTGTGAATGTTGACCTGTTTAAAGGTCTTACATCGGCTACGGAGAGCATGATCACAAAGTCGTCCGGAACAGCTGATGCTCTCATGCATGCTTTAGTGTTGCTTGCCTCGAAGCGAGCGTAGAAGTAATTTAGCTTGTCTAGTAGGCTCGTGTCACTGAGCAGCTCACGGCGGTGCTTCCCTTTGTAGTCTGTAATGGTTTTCAAGCCCTGCCACATCCGACGAGCGTCAGAGCCGGTGTAGTACGACTCGATCTTAGTCCTGTATTGACACTTTGCCTGTTTGATGGCTCGTCGGATAGCATAGCGGGATTTCTTATAAGCTTCCGGGTTAGAGTCCCGCTCCTTGAAAGCGGCAGCTCTAGCCTTTAGCTTGGTACGGATGTTGCCTGTCATCCATGGCTTCTGGTTGGGGTATGTACGTACGGTCAATGTGGGGACGACCTAATCGATGCACTTATTGATGAAGCCAGTCACTGATGTGGTGTACTCCTCAATGCCATCGGAAGAATCCCAGAACATATTCCAGTCTTTACTAGCAAAACAGTCCTGTAGCGTAGCATCCGCGTCATCTGACCACTTCTGTATTGAGCGAGTTAGTGGTGCTTCCTGCTTTAGTTTTTGCTTGTACGAAGGAATCCGGAGGATGGAATTATGGTCAGAATTGCCAAATGGAGGGCGAGGGAGAGCTTTGCATGCGTCTCTGTGTGTGGCTTAAAGGTGTTCTAGAGTTTTTTTCCCCCCCTCTGGTTGCACATATAACATACTTGTAGAAATGAGGTAAAACAGCTTATCATGAGGTACTCTACCTCAGGCGAGCAAAACCAAGAGACTTCCTTACTATTAGATTTCGTGCGCCAGCTTTTGCTTACAAATAGACACAGACCGCCGCCACTTGTCTTACCAGAGGCGGCTGTTCTATCTTGCCGATGCAGCGTAAACCCAGCCACCTGTAAGTTATTTATGTCGTCAGCAGCTACGACCTAGCCAGGCAACACTCCCAGCAGATACGACCTAGCCAGGCAACACTCCCAGCAGATACGACCTAGCCAGGCAACACTCTCAGCAGCTACGACCTTACAACAGTAAGTATTACAGTAGTGAGTGTACTTCTGACTCCGGTACAAGGATCGACCTAGCCAGGCAACACCCCAGCAGCTACGACCTAGCCAGGCAACACTCCCAGCAGATACGACCTAGCCAGGCAACACTCCCAGCAGCTACGACCTAGCCAGGTAACACTCCCAGCAGCTACGACCTAGCCAGGCAACACTCCCAGCAGATACGACCTAGCCAGGCAACACTCCCAGCAGCTACGACCTAGCTAGGCAACACTCTCAGCAGCTACGACCTAGCCAGGCAACACTCTCAGCAGCTACGACCTAGCCAGGCAACACTCCCAGCAGATACGACCTAGCCAGGCAACACTCCCAGCAGCTACGACCTAGCTAGGCAACACTCTCAGCAGCTACGACCTAGCCAGGCAACACTCTCAGCAGCTACGACCTAGCTAGGCAACACTCTCAGCAGCTACGACCTAGCCAGGCAACACTCTCAGCAGCTACGACCTAGCTAGGCAACACTCTCAGCAGCTACGACCTAGCCAGGCAACACTCCCAGCAGATACGACCTAGCCAGGCAACACTCCCAGCAGCTACGATCTAGCCAGGTAACACTCCCAGCAGATACGACCTAGCCAGGTAACACTCCCAGCAGATACGACCTAGCCAGGTAAAACTCCCAGCAGCTACGACCTAGCCAGGTAACACTCCCAGCAGCTACGACCTAGCCAGGTAACACTCCCAGCAGATACGACCTAGCTAGGCAACACTCCCAGCAGCTACGACCTAGCTAGGCAACACTCCCAGCAGCTACGACCTAGCCAGGCAACACTCTCAGCAGCTACGACCTAGCCAGGCAACACTCTCAGCAGCTACGACCTAGCCAGGCAACACTCCCAGCAGCTACGACCTAGCCAGGCAACACTCCCAGCAGCTACGACCTAGCCAGGCAACACTCCCAGCAGATACGACCTAGCCAGGCAACACTCTCAGCAGCTACGACCTAGCCAGGCAACACTCTCAGCAGCTACGACCTAGCCAGGCAACACTCCCAGCAGCTACGACCTAGCCAGGCAACACTCCCAGCAGATACGACCTAGCCAGGCAACACTCCCAGCAGATACGACCTAGCCAGGCAACACTCCCAGCAGCTACGACCTAGCCAGGCAACACTCCCAGCAGCTACGACCTAGCTAGGCAACACTCTCAGCAGCTACGACCTAGCCAGGCAACACTCCCAGCAGATACGACCTAGCCAGGCAACACTCTCAGCAGCTACGACCTAGCTAGACAACACTCTCAGCAGCTACGACCTAGCCAGGCAACACTCCCAGCAGCTACGACCTAGCTAGGCAACACTCCCAGCAGATACGACCTAGCCAGGCAACACTCTCAGCAGCTACGACCTAGCTAGGCAACACTCTCAGCAGCTACGACCTAGCTAGGCAACACTCTCAGCAGCTATGACCTAGATAGGCAACACTCTCAGCAGCTACGACCTAGCCTGGGAGAGGGAGAGGAAAGAAAGCTCCAGAGACTGGCAGAAAAGCTGCTGCTGCTACTGTGTGATGTGAAGAGGGATGTCGGGAACTGGGGGGACTTGGGGAGGGAGAAAAGAAAAGGGGAAGAAGAGAGAAAAAAGCGAAAAGAGGAGTGAAAGAGTTTTACAAACAGTTACACCAACAGTTTTACAAACATTTTTACAAACAGTTACACCAACAGTTTTACAAACATTTTTACACCAACAGTTTTACAAACATTTTTACAAACAGTTACACCAACAGTTATACCAACAGTTTTACAAACAGTTACACCAACCGTTTTACAAACAGTTACACCAACAGTTACACCAACACTTTTACAAACAGTTACACCAACACTTTTACAAACAGTTACACCAACACTTTTACAAACAGTTACACTAACAGTTTTACAAACAGTTACACAAACAGTTACACCAACACTTTTACAAACAGTTACACCAACACTTTTACAAACAGTTACACCAACACTTTTACAAACAGTTACACCAACAGTTACACCAACACTTTTACAAACGGTTGCACCAACAGTTACACCAACAGTTACACCACAAGTTACACCAACACTTTTACAAACAGTTACACCAACACGTTTACAAACAGTTACACCAACACTTTTACAAACAGTTACACCAACACTTTTACAAACAGTTACACCAACACTTTTACAAACAGTTACACCAACACTTTTACAAACAATTACACCAACACTTTTACAAACAGTTACACAAACACTTTTACAAACGTGACACCAACAATTTTACAAACAGTTTTACAAACAATTACACCAACACTTTTACAAACAGTTTTATAAACAGTTACACCAACAGTTACACCAACAATTTTACAATGAGTTACACCAACACTTTTATAAACAGTTACACCAACACTTTTATAAACAGTTACACCAACACTTTTACAAACAGTTACACCAACACTTTTACAAACAGTTACACCAACACTTTTACAAACAGTTACACCAACACTTTTACAGTTACACCAACACTTTTACAAACAATTACACCAACAGTTACACCAACACTTTTACAATGAGTTACACCAACACTTTTACAAACCTGACACCAACAATCTTACAAACAGTTTTACAAACAATTACACCAACACTTTTATAAACAGTTACACCAATACTTTTACAAATAGTTTTACAAACAGTTACACCAACAGTTACACCAACACTTTTATAAACAGTTACACCAACACTTTTACAGTTACACCAACACTTTTACAGTTACATCAACACTTTTACAAACGTGACACCAACAGTTACACCAACACTTTTACAAACAGTTACACCAACACTTTTACAAACAGTTACACCAACACTTTTAAAAACAGTTACACCAACACTTTTACAAACAGTTACACCAACACTTTTACAAACAGTTACACCAACAGTTACACCAACACTTTTACAATGAGTTACACCAACACTTTTACAAACCTGACACCAACAATTTTACAAACAGTTTCACAAACCATTACACCAACACTTTTACAAACAGTTTTACAAACAATTACACAAACACTTTTACAAACGTGACACCAACAATTTTACAAACAGTTTTACAAACAATTACACCAACACTTTTACAAACAGTTTTATACACAGTTACACCAACAGTTACACCAACAATTTTACAATGAGTTACACCAACACTTTTATAAACAGTTACACCAACACTTTTATAAACAGTTACACCAACACTTTTATAAACAGTTACACCAACACTTTTATAAACAGTTACACCAACACTTTTATAAACAGTTACACCAACACTTTTACAAACAGTTACACCAACACTTTTACACCAACACTTTTACAAACAGTTACACTGACAGTTTTACAAACAGTTACACAAACAGTTACACCAACACTTTTACAAACAGTTACACCAACACTTTTACAAACAGTTACACCAACACTTTTACAAACAGTTACACCAACACTTTTACAAACAGTTACACCAACACTTTTACAAACAGTTACACCAACACTTTTACAAACAGTTACACCAACACTTTTACAAACAGTTACACCAACACTTTTACAAACAGTTACACCAACACTTTTACAAACAGTTACACCAACACTTTTACAAACAGTTACACCAACACTTTTACAAACAGTTACACTAACACTTTTACACCAACACTTTTACAAACAGTTACACTGACAGTTTTGCAAACAGTTACACAAACAGTTACACCAACACTTTTACAAACAGTTACACCAACACTTTTACAAACAGTTACACCAACACTTTTACAAACACTTACACCAACACTTTTACAAACAGTTACACCAACATTTTTAGAAATAATTACACCAACAGTTACACCAACACTTTTACAATGAGTTACACCAACACTTTTACAAACAGTCACACCAACAGTCACACCAACAGTTACACCAACACTTTTACAAACAGTTACACCAACTTTTTTACAAACAGTTACACCAACACTTTTACAAACAGTTACACAAACACTTTTACAAACGTGACACCAACAATTTTACAAACAGTTTTACAAACAATTACACCAACACTTTTACAAACAGTTTTATAAACAGTTACACCAACAGTTACACCAACAATTTTACAATGAGTTACACCAACACTTTTATAAACAGTTACACCAACACTTTTATAAACAGTTACACCAACACTTTTACAAACAGTTACACCAACACTTTTACAAACAGTTACACCAACACTTTTACACCAACACTTTTACAAACAGTTACACTGACAGTTTTACAAACAGTTACACAAACAGTTACACCAACACTTTTACAAACGTGACACCAACAATTTTACAAACAGTTTCACAAACCATTACACCAACACTTTTACAAACAGTTTTACAAACAGTTACACAAACACTTTTACAAACGTGACACCAACAATTTTACAAACAGTTTTACAAACAATTACACCAACACTTTTACAAACAGTTTTATACACAGTTACACCAACAGTTACACCAACAATTTTACAATGAGTTACACCAACACTTTTATAAACAGTTACACCAACACTTTTAAAAACAGTTACACCAACACTTTTATAAACAGTTACACCAACACTTTTATAAACAGTTACACCAACACTTTTATAAACAGTTACACCAACACTTTTACAAACAGTTACACCAACACTTTTACACCAACACTTTTACAAACAGTTACACTGACAGTTTTACAAACAGTTACACAAACAGTTACACCAACACTTTTACAAACAGTTACACCAACACTTTTACAAACAGTTACACCAACACTTTTACAAACAGTTACACCAACACTTTTACAAACAGTTACACCAACACTTTTACAAACAGTTACACCAACACTTTTACAAACAGTTACACCAACACTTTTACAAACAGTTACACCAACACTTTTACAAACAGTTACACTAACGCTTTTACACCAACACTTTTACAAACAGTTACACTGACAGTTTTGCAAACAGTTACACAAACAGTTACACCAACACTTTTACAAACAGTTACACCAACACTTTTACAAACAGTTACACCAACACTTTTACAAACACTTACACCAACACTTTTACAAACAGTTACACCAACATTTTTAGAAACAATTACACCAACAGTTACACCAACACTTACAATGAGTTACACCAACACTTTTACAAACAGTCACACCAACAGTCACACCAACAGTTACACCAACAGTTACACCAACACTTTTACAAACAGTTACACCAACACTTTTACAAACAGTTACACCAACACTTTTACAAACAATTACACCAACACTTTTACAAACAGTTACACAAACACTTTTACAAACGTGACACCAACAATTTTACAAACAGTTTTACAAACAATTACACCAATACTTTTACAAACAGTTTTATAAACAGTTACACCAACAGTTACACCAACAATTTTACAATGAGTTACACCAACACTTTTATAAACAGTTACACCAACACTTTTATAAACAGTTACACCAACACTTTTACAAACAGTTACACCAACACTTTTACAAACAGTTACACCAACACTTTTACACCAACACTTTTACAAACAGTTACACTGACAGTTTTACAAACAGTTACACAAACAGTTACACCAACACTTTTACAAACGTGACACCAACAATTTTACAGTTTCACAAACCATTACACCAACACTTTTACAAACAGTTTTACAAACAGTTACACAAACACTTTTACAAACGTGACACCAACAATTTTACAAACAGTTTTACAAACAATTACACCAACACTTTTACAAACAGTTTTATACACAGTTACACCAACAGTTATACCAACAATTTTACAATGAGTTACACCAACACTTTTATAAACAGTTACACCAACACTTTTATAAACAGTTACACCAACACTTTTATAAACAGTTACACCAACACTTTTATTATAAACAGTTACACCAACACTTTTACAAACAGTTACACCAACACTTTTACACCAACACTTTTACAAACAGTTACACTGACAGTTTTACAAACAGTTACACAAACAGTTACACCAACACTTTTACAAACAGTTACACCAACACTTTTACAAACAGTTACACCAACACTTTTACAAACAGTTACACCAACACTTTTACAAACAGTTACACCAACACTTTTACAAACAGTTACACCAACACTTTTACAAACAGTTACACCAACACTTTTACAAACAGTTACACCAACACTTTTACAAACAGTTACACCAACACTTTTACAAACAGTTACACCAACACTTTTACAAACAGTTACACCAACACTTTTACAAACAGTTACACTAACACTTTTACACCAACACTTTTACAAACAGTTACACTGACAGTTTTGCAAACAGTTACACAAACAGTTACACCAACACTTTTACAAACAGTTACACCAACACTTTTACAAACAGTTACACCAACACTTTTACAAACACTTACACCAACACTTTTACAAACAGTTACACCAACATTTTTAGAAACAATTACACCAACAGTTACACCAACACTTTTACAAACAGTCACACCAACAGTCACACCAACACTTTTACAAACAGTTACACCAACACTTTTACAAACAGTTACACCAACACTTTTACAAACAGTTACACCAACACTTTTACAAACAATTACACCAACAGTTACACCAACACTTTTACAATGAGTTACACCAACACTTTTACAATGAGTTACACCAACACTTTTACAAACGTGACACCAACAATCTTACAAACAGTTTTACAAACAATTACACCAACACTTTTACAAACACTTTTACAAACACTTTTACAAACACTTTTACAAACAGTTTTACCAACAGTTACACCAACAGTTACACCAACAGTTACACCAACAGTTACACCAACACTTTTATAAACAGTTACACCAACACTTTTATAAACAGTTACACCAACACTTTTACAAATAATTACACCAACACTTTTACAAACTGTTTTACTAACAGTTACACCAACAGTTACACCAACACTTTTATAAACAGTTACACCAACACTTTTATAAACAGTTACACCAACAGTTACACCAACACTTTTACAATGAGTAACACCAACAGTTACACCAACAGTTACACCAACAGTTTTACAAACAGTTACACCAACAGTTTTACAAACAGGTTAAGTTTTTTTAAGTGTGCCTTGAATTCTAAATAAATCACAGACAGTGTCACCAGCAAAGCACCCCCAAACCATCACACCTCCTCCTCCATGCTTCACGGTGGGATCCAGACAATAACACATCCTCCTCCATGCTTCACGATGGGAACCACACATGCGGAGATCATCCGTTCACCAACACCGTTTCTCACAAAGACACGGTGGTTGGAACCAAAAATCTAAAATTTGGACCCCAGACCAAAGGACAGATTTCCACCGGTCTAATGTCCATTGCTTGTGTTTCTTGGCCCAAGCAAGTCTGTTCTTCTTATTGGTGTCCTTTAGTAGTGATTTCTTTGCAGCAATTCGACCATGAAGGCCTGATTCACACAGTCTTCTCTGAACAGTTGATGTTGAGATGTGTCTGTTACTTGAACTCTGTGAAATATTCATTTGGGCTGCAATGAACTTATCCTCTGCAGCAGAGGTAACTCTGGGTCTTCCTTTCCTGTGGCGGTCCTCATGAGAGCCAGTTTCATCATAGTGCTTAAATGGTTTTTGCGACTGCACTTGAAGAAACTTTCAAAGTTGTTGAAACGTTCCGTATAGACTGACCTTCATGTCTTAAAGTAAGGATGGACTGTCATTTCTCTTTGCTTATTTGAGCTGTTCTTGCCATAATATGGACTTGGTATTTTACCAAATAGGGCTATCTTCTGTATACCACCCCTTTCTTGTCACAACAAAACTGATTGGCTCAAACACATTAAGAAGGAAAGGAATTCCACAAATTAACAAGGCACACCTGTTAATTGAAATTCATTCCAGGTGACTACCTCATGAAGCTGGTTGAGAGAATGCCAAGAGTGTTCAAAGCTGTCATCAAGGCAAAGGGTGGCTACTTTGAAGAACCTCAAATATAAAATATATTTTGATTTTGTTTAACACTCTTTTGGTTACTACATGATTCCATATGCATTATTTCATAGTTTTGATGTCTTCACTATTATTCTACAATTTAGAAAATTGTTAGAATAAAGAAAAACCCTGGAATGAGTAGGTGTGTCCAAACTTTTGACTGGTACTGTATATATATTTAATTATAAAAAATAAAAAAAGAAGTGTACCCTGTACTTCGGAGTGAATTTTTAATGTTGGTTGGTTACTTAGTATGTATAGTTTGTATTACATTATTAAAAGGCTCTCTGTGTGAAACACGTTATAGTGTGTAGTTATTACATTATCAAAATAATTTTTGTGTGAAACACGTCAGTAAAGGTGATACGCTTCTCACTCTGGCTTCTCCTTGCAGAATGGGATAATGTAAAACTCTTACACAGCGAGGGCCTTAATTGAAAATTTTCACTTTAATCTTAAATAGCGTAGCAAACTGTCCTTTCTAACTAGTGTCAGACCCTTTGAAGGTGAAGAGAGATGCTGGTGTTGGGCGATGAGACAAAATGTTATATGCATACTGATCATGTTAGGGCAATTCACCATATTTTTATTTTCTCTTGGCGAATGTCCCAAATCGCACACTATTCCCTTTAATAGTGCACTACCGTTGACCAGGGCTCTGGTCAAAGGGAATAGTGGGCTGTTTGGGACGAAGCCCCCATCTCTTTCATATCCAGAGCCCCGAGACGTCTCCGCTCGCTGCTGCTGCAACATAAATTACAGATGAACCTCTTCTCCCTCCTCTACTCCATGTTCTCCTCTGAGGTTCTCTGTTTTGTTTTGCGTTTTTGAAAGTGAAATGATATTCAACATATTCAATGTATTGGCTGAGAAACCAGCTTGCAGTATGCAGATGAGTCTGTACTTTGAGGAGGAGGGAGAATAGAGAGACTTTGAAGAGGAAGGATGGAGGAAGAGAGAAACTTTGATAAGGAGGGAGGAGGAGAGAGAAGAGAGAGACTTTGATGAGGAGGGAGGAGGAGAGAGAAGAGAGAGAGACTAAAGAGGAGGGAGGAAGAGAGAGGAGAGACTGAAGAAGAGGGAGGGAGGAAGAGAGAGGAGAAACTGGAGAAGAGGGAGGGAGGAAGAGAGAGGAGAGACTGAAGAGGAGGGAGGGAGGAAGAGAGAGGAGAGACTGGAGAAGGAGGGAGGGAGGAAGAGAGAGGAGAGACTGGAGAAGAGGGAGGGAGGAAGAGAGAGGAGAGACTGAAGGAGGGGGAAGAGAGGAGCGACTGAAGAGGAGGGAGGGAGTAAGAGAGATGAGAGTGAGACTGGGAAGGAGGGAGTAGAGAGAGACTTTGAAGAGGAGGGAGGAAGAGAGAGACTGTGGAGGAGGGAGGTAGGAGGAGATACTTTGAAGAGGAGGGAGGAGGAGAGACTGGGGAGGAGGGAGGGAGGAGGAGATACTTTGAAGAGGAGGTAGGAGGAGATACTTTGAAGAGGAGGGAGGAGGAGAGACTGGGGAGGAGGGAGGGAGGAAGAGACTGGGGAGGAGGGAGGAAGAGAGAGTAAAGGGAGAGAGACTGGGGAGGAGGGAGGGAGGAAGAGACTGGGGAGGAGGGAGGGAGGAGGAGAGATCTATGCAGCAGTAAGTAGTACGTGGTTTTATTTTGTTCTCTAATTTTACAGCAAGAAGAGAATGATCTAGAAGTCAGTAGTATTACAGCTAGCCTGGTCCCAGAGCTGTTGCTGCCGTTCCTCAAGCCAAATGTCACAGGAGTTGACATGATAGCACAAAACAGACTTCCACCCAGGATATAATGTATTACTGCTAGCTAACTGGTGCCACACCTATGTTTTACTGTCTGTACCTTCACTGATAACGTGACTGGCTCATACAGTCACTTTAAAATAACTTCTAAATATGGGCCGACTGGTCCTGGACTTTGGTCTTCCGTTATTTCCTTTCTATCAGTTGTCTGACTCTGTCATCTTCCCCCTGAAACATAGAACTCAGATTGGTTTCATTAAACCCAACAACAGTGTGATGTCAGAGTGGCGCGTGTTTGTGTGTGTGTGTGTGTGTGTGTGTGTGTGTGTGTGTGTGTGTGTGTGTGTGTGTGTGTGTGTGTGTGTGTGTGTGTGTGTGTGTGTGTGTGGTATGTGTTGACTGTCTTTCTATGGGAGTCACCTTCAGTTTCTGTTTACGTTCGTGACTGAAACAGAACGTCTTGTATCAAGGGGCTGCATGTTTTGTCCTTTGTGTGTGTGTGTGTGTGTGTGTGTGTGTGTGTGTGTGTGTGTGTGTGTGTGTGTGTGTGTGTGTGTGTGTGTGTGTGTGTGTGTGTGTTGCCCTACCTGCATTGTGATGTCTTTTTTATCAGGTATGTGTTGGGCTATGTTCCAAAGGGTGTCCTATTCCCATATAGTGCACTACTTTTATCCCAGAGCACTAGATAGGGGATAGGACACCATTTGGAACCCATGTTGTCTATGGCTCTCTAGGACCAGCATCAACACATCCTATGTGGGCAGAAGAAGAAGAAGAAGAAGACATGACCTTTGTTTAGCTGAGCCTCCGCCTCACTTGTCAGAGTAGGATCTTCTGCCGGTGCTGTGTGTGTGCGTATGTGTGTGCGTGTGTGTGTCTGAAGGTGGGGGAGCTTTGAAGAACAAAAGAAAGTGTTTGAAGCAAGGGGGAAGTCTTTGTGTGTTTGAGTGAGAGACAGAGATATGCAAGCAGTGAAGTGTGTCTGTGGGTATATAGTGGTTAGTATCCTCAGAGGAAAACACTCCTCTCTCTCTCGCTCTCTCTCTTCCTCATCCTCATCCTCTTCTTCTCTCTTTTCCAGCAGGTAAGGGGGTGCCATGCCAGCTGCTGTTCCCCCTCTGCTCCCCCTCGCCACCTGCTGGTGGTGTCTGGTACTGCTGCAGCTTCCACAGGCCCTGACCCAGCCCCAGCTGGACCCTAACCCAGAGAAGGCCTCTCCCGCTGGGCAGGCCTTCCCTCGCCTCTCCCTGGATGGATCTCCCCTCAACCACCTCCTACTGGACCTCAGGTCTGGTCATCTGTACGTGGGGGCGGTCAACCATCTCTACCATCTCTCCCCTGACCTCCAGGTAATTACAATGTCTTTTATTTATTTATTTTATTTATTTTACCTTTATTTAACTAGGCAAGTCAGTTAAGAACAAATTCTTATTTTCAATGACGGCCTAGGAACAGTGGGTTAACTGCCTGTTAACTGCCTGTTCAGGGGCAGAACGACAGATTTGTACCTTGTCAGCTCGGGGATTTGAACTTGCAACCTTTCGGTTACTAGTCCAACGCTCTAACCACTAGGCTACCCTGCCAGAAGTATACAGAATAGTGTCGTCTGCGTAGAGGTGGATCAGAGACTCACCAGCAGCAAGAGCGACATCATTGATGTATACAGAGAAGAGAGTCGGTCCAAGAATTGAACCCTGTGGCACCCCCATAGAGACTGCCAGAGGTTCGGACAACAGACCCTCCGATTTGACACACTGAACTCGATCAGAGAAGTAGTTGGTGAACAAGGCGAGGCGATCATTAGAGAAACCAAGGCTGTCGAGTCTGCCGATGAGGATGTGGTGATTGACAGAGTCAAAAGCTTTGGCCAGGTCAATGAATATGGCTGCACAGTACTGTTTCCTATCGATAGCGGTTAAGATATCGTTTATGACCTTGAGCGTGGCTGAGGTGCACCCATGACCAGCTCTGAAACCAGATTGCATAGCGGAGAAGGTATGGTGGGATTCGAGATGGTCGGTAATCTGTTTGTTGACTTGGCTTTCGAAGACCTTAGAAAGGCAGGGTAGGATAGATATAGGTCTGTAGCAGTTTGGGTCTAGAGTGTCTCGCCCTTTGAAGAGGGGGATAACCGCAGCTGCTTTCCAATCTTTGGGGATCTCAGACGACACGAAAGAGAGGTTGAAAAGGCTGGTAATAGGGGTGGCAACAATTTCAGCAGATAGTTTTAGAAAGAAAGGGTCCAGATTATCTAGCCCGGCTGATTTGTAAGGGTCCAGATTTTGCAGCTCTTTCAGAACATCAGCTGACTGTATTTGGGAGAAAGAGAAATGGGGAAGGCTTGGGCGAGTAGCAGAGGGGAGGGCAGTGCTGTTGACCGGGGTAGGGGTAGCCAGGTGGAAAGCATGGCCAGCCGTAGAAAAATGTTAATTGAAATTCTCAATTATAGTGGATTTGTCGGTGGTGACAGTATTTCCTATCTTCAGTGCAGTTGGAAGCTGGGAGGAGGTGTTCTTATTCTCCATGGACTTTACAGTGTCCCAGAACTTTTTTGAGTTTGTGTTGCAGGAAGCAAATTTCTGCTTGAAAAAGCTAGCCTTGGCTTTTCTAACTTCCTGTGTATACTGGTTTCTAGCTTCCCTGAAAAGTTGCATATCACGGGGGCTGTTCGATGCTAATGCAGAACGCCATAGGATGTTTTTCTGTTGGTTAAGGGCAGTCAGGTCAGGAGAGAACCAAGGGCTATATCTCTTCCTGGTTCTAAATTTCTTGAATGGGGCATGCTTATTCAAGATGGTGAGGAAGGCATTTTAAAAAAATATCCAGGCATCCTCTACTGACGGGATGAGATCAATATCCTTCCAGGATACCTCGGCCAGGTCGATTAGAAAGGCCTGCTCGCTGAAGTGTTTCAGGGAGCGTTTGACAGTGATGAGTGGAGGTCGTTTGATCGCTGACCCATTACGGATACAGGCAATGAGGCAGTGATCGCTGAGATCTTGGTTGAAAACAGCAGAGGTGTATTTGGAGGGCAAGTTGGTTAGGATGATATCTATGAGGGTACCCGTGTTTACGGAATTGGGGTGATACCTGGTAGGTTCATTGATAATTTGTGTGAGATTGAGGGCATCAAGCTTAGATTGTAGGATGGCTGGGGTGTTAAGCATGTTCCAATTTAGGTCGCCTAGCAGCACAAGCTCTGAAGATAGATGGGGGGCAATCAGTTCACATATGGTGTCCAGAGCACAGCTGGGGGCAGAGGGTGGTCTATAGCAGGCGGCAACAGTGAGAGACTTGTTTTTAGAGAGGTGGATTTTTAAAAGTAGGAGTTCAAATTGTTTCGGAACAGACCTGGATAGTAAAACAGAACTCTGCAGGCAATCCTTGCAGTAGATTGCAACACCGCCCCCTTTGGCCGTTCTATTTTGTCTGAAAATCTTGTAGTTAGGGATGAAAATGTCAGAATTTTTGGTGGTCTTCCTAAGCCAGGATTCAGACACGGCTAAAACATCTGGGTTGGCAGTGTGCTAAAGCAGTGAACAAAACAAACTTAGGGAGGAGGCTTCTAATGTTAACATGCATGAAACCAAGGCTATTACGGTTACAGAAGTCATCAAAAGAGAGCGCCTGGGGAATAGGAGTGGAGCTAGGTACTGCAGGGCCTGGATTCACCTCTACATCCTCAGAGGAACAGAGGAGGAGTAGGATAAGGGTACGGCTAAAAGCTATGAGAATTGGTCGTTTAGAACGTCTAGAACAGAGAGTAAAAGGAAGTTTCTGGGGGCGATAAAATAGCTTCAAGGAATAATGTACAGACAAAGGTATGGTAGGATGTGAATACAGTGGAGGTAAACCTAGGTAATGAGTGATGATGAGAGAGATATTGTCTCTAGAAACATCATTGAAACCAGGTGATGTCATCGCATATGTGGGTGGTGGAACTGAGAGGTTGGATATATAGTGAGCAGGGCTAGAGGCTCTACAGTGAAATAAGCCAATAAACACTAACCAGAACAGCAATGGACAAGGCATATTTACATTAAGGAGAAGCATGCTTAATCGAGTGATCATAAGGGTCCAGTGAGTAGAGGTTGGTTGGGGTCACGGCGATCCAGACAGCTGGCCGGGTAGCTGGCTATCGGTAGCAAGATAACATAGGATGGAGGTCTGTTTATTTATTTTTTATTTTTTATTACAAGACAAACACACGTCCGACTGCTACGCCATCTTGGTCAAGATTGAAATGCATAGAAATATAATGAATAGAACAGAGCCCTATCCTACCAAGCAGGTTGAGGAGTTAACCAGGTAGCGTTGGTCAACTCTGAGTTCAACTCGGGATAACCGGTACCAAGAAAGTGGCTCACTAACTTGCTCCAGGGCAGGCTAACTCCACTATCCTGTATTCAGAACTAACCTGCTCCAGGGCAGGCTAACTCCACTATCCTGTATTCAGAACTAACCTGCTCCAGGGCAGGCTAACTCCACTATCCTGTATTCAGAACTAACCTGCTCCAGGGCAGGCTAACTCAGGGCTAACTCCACTATCCTGCATTCAGAACTAACCTGCTCCAGGGCAGGCTAACTCAGGGCTAACTTGCTCCAGGGCAGGCTAACTCAGGGCTAACTCCACTATCCTGCATTCAGAACGAACCTGCTCCAGGGCAGGCTAACTCAGGGCTAACTCCACTATCCTGCATTCAGAACTAACCTGCTCCAGGGCAGGCTAACTCAGGGCTAACTCCACTATCCTGCATTCAGAACTAACCTGCTCTGGGGCAGGCTAACTCAGGGCTAACTTGCTCCAGGGCAGGCTAACTCAGGGCTAACTTGCTCCGGGGCAGGCTAACTCCACTATCCTGCATTCAGAACTAACCTGCTCCAGGGCAGGCTAACTCAGGGCTAACTTGCTCCAGGGCAGGCTAACTCAGGGCTAACTAGCTCCGGGGCAGGCTAACTCAGGGCTAACTAGCTCCAGGGCAGGCTAACTCAGGGCTAACTTGCTCCGGGGCAGGCTAATTCAGGGCTAACTTGCTCAGGGGCAGGCTATCTCAAGGCTAACTCCATTTACCCTGAATGAAATGACTGAACCACGAGTTGAGGACCAATGAAATCATATTCCCTCTATCTCACAAAGATTGTGTTGTCTTCCCCTTCATCCCCTTCATTTGATACTGATTTAAATATGTCGTTTTGTGTTTAAAAAAATAGTATTTCAAAATATATACACATTCAGGAATTTTCCTGGCATTGTAGTGCCTGGGTGGGCTGCCTAAGCGTTTTTTTGTCCAAACAGTGTAAGATAATATTTATTTAATACTTTTTCGGGATGGAAAAACGCTTTCCGTAACCAGGTTACCACCCAACCTTTTTATGCGAGTAAAGCACATGACGGATAAAACATTTTAATTGGCAGGCCTGATGAAAACAGAAACATTTTCTAGAAACTTTTCAAATGTCGACAGAACAAAATAATATAGGCGAAGGTGGGATTTCTCGCGTTAAAATGAATTCATGTGAGAAATTTAAGTGGAAAAGCTTTTATGCGCAAATATTGATATAATAACCATCAAATCGTCAGGTGATAACGTCGTGCGGTCCTCCCACTACGACTCGTTGGGAAAGCATGCAGTTTATTAGACTACAGAATAAATTAAATAAATACATTCTGAGGAACTTCACAGGGTGGTGAAAGCACACGGTGATGATCTTGATAATCCTGTCCAATAAATATCGAGGGTCTTATTCTGTTCGATGATCGATGCTTGACTGCCGTTTGACAAATACAAATAATGCATAGTATTCTCCTCATGTAGTAGGTTATAGGTGTCCTCTAGCCAACAGCACCTCATCATGTAGTAGACTATAGGTGCCCTCTAGCCAACAGCACCTCATCATGTAGTAGGTTATAGGTGTCCTCTAGTCAACAGCACCTCATCATGTAGTAGACTATAGGTGTCCTCTAGTCAACAGCACCTCATCATGACAGTACCAGTGGGTTATAGGTGCCCTCTAGCCAACAGCACCTCATCATGACAGTACCAGTAGGTTATAGGTGCCCTCTAGTCAACAGCACCTCATCATGTAGTAGACTATAGGTGCCCTCTAGCCAACAGCACCTCATCATGACAGTACCAGTGGGTTATAGGTGTCCTCTAGCCAACAGCACCTCATCATGTAGTAGGTTATAGGTGCCCTCTAGCCAACAGCACCTCATCATGACAGTACCAGTAGGTTATAGGTGTCCTCTAGTCAACAGCACCTCATCATGTAGTAGACTATAGGTGTCCTCTAGTCAACAGCACCTCATCATGACAGTACCAGTGGGTTATAGGTGCCCTCTAGCCAACAGCACCTCATCATGACAGTACCAGTAGGTTATAGGTGCCCTCTAGTCAACAGCACCTCATCATGTAGTAGACTATAGGTGCCCTCTAGCCAACAGCACCTCATCATGACAGTACCAGTGGTTTATAGGTGTCCTCTAGCCAACAGCACCTCATCATGTAGTAGGTTATAGGTGCCCTCTAGCCAACAGCACCTCATCATGACAGTACCAGTAGGTTATAGATGCCCTCTAGCCAACAGCACCTCATCATGACAGTACCAGTGGGTTATAGGTGTCCTCTAGCCAACAGCACCTCATCATGACAGTACCAGTAGACTATAGGTGCCCTCTAGCCAACAGCACCTCATCATGACAGTACCAGTAGACTATAGGTGCCCTCTAGCCAACAGCACCTCATCATGACAGTACCAGTAGACTATAGGTGACCTCTAGCCAACATCACCTCATCATGTAGTAGGTTATAGGTGCCCCCTAGCCAACAGCACCTCATCATGACAGTACCAGTAGACATAGGTGCCCCCTAGCCAACAGCACCTCATCATGTAGTAGGTTATAGGTGCCCTCTAGCCAACAGCACCTCACCATGACAGTACCAGTGGGTTATAGGTGTCCTCTAGCCAACAGCACCTCATCATGTAGTAGGTTATAGTTGCCCTCTAGCCAACAGCACCTCATCATGTAGTAGGTTATAGGTGCCCTCTAGCCAACAGCACCTCATCATGACAGTACCAGTGGGTTATAGGTGCCCTCTAGCCAACAGCACCTCATCATGTAGTAGGTTATAGTTGCCCTCTAGCCAACAGCACCTCATCATGACAGTACCAGTGGGTTATAGTTGCCCTCTAGCCAACAGCACCTCATCATGTAGTAGGTTATAGGTGCCCTCTAGCCAACAGCACCTCATCATGTAGTAGGTTATAGGTGCCCTCTAGCCAACAGCACCTCATCATGTAGTAGGTTATAGGTGCCCTCTAGCCAACAGCACCTCATCATGTAGTAGACTATAGGTGTCCTCTAGCCAACAGCACCTCATCATGTAGTAGACTATAGGTGTCCTCTAGCCAACAGCACCTCATCATGACAGTACCAGTGGGTTATAGGTGCCCTCTAGCCAACAGCACCTCATCATGACAGTACCAGTGGGTTATAGGTGCCCTCTAGCCGCCAACAGCACCTCATCATGACAGTACCAGTGGGTTATAGGTGCCCTCTAGTCAACAGCACCTCATCATGACAGTACCAGTAGGTTATAGGTGTCCTCTAGCCAACAGCACCTCATCATGTAGTAGACTATAGGTGCCCTATAGCCAACAGCACCTCATCATGACAGTACCAGTGGGTTATAGGTGTCCTCTAGCCAACAGCACCTCATCATGTAGTAGACTATAGGTGCCCTCTAGCCAACAGCACCTCATCATGTAGTAGACTATAGGTGCCCTCTAGCCAACAGCACCTCATCATGTAGAAGGTTATAGGTGCCCTCTAGCCAACAGCACCTCATCATGTAGTAGGTTACAGGTGCCCTCTAGCCAACAGCACCTCATCATGACAGTACCAGTAGGTTATAGGTGCCCTCTAGCCAACAGCACCTCATCATGTAGTAGACTATAGGTGTCCTCTAGTCAACAGCACCTCATCATGTAGTAGACTATAGGTGCCCTCTAGCCAACAGCACCTCATCATGTAGTAGGTTATAGGTGCCCTCTAGCCAACAGCACCTCATCATGTAGTAGGTTATAGGTGCCCTCTAGCCAACAGCACCTCATCATGACAGTACCAGTAGGTTATAGGTGCCCTCTAGCCAACAGCACCTCATCATGACAGTACCAGTGGGTTATAGGTGCCCTCTAGCCAACAGCACCTCATCATGACAGTACCAGTGGGTTATAGGTGCCCTCTAGCCAACAGCACCTCATCATGACAGTACCAGTAGGTTATAGGTACCCTCTAGCCAACAGCACCTCATCATGACAGTACCAGTGGGTTATAGATGCCCTCTAGCCAACAGCACCTCATCATGACAGTACCAGTGGGCTATAGGTGCCCTCTAGCCAACAGCACCTCATCATGACAGTACCAGTGGGTTATATGTGCCCTCTAGTCAACAGCACCTCATCATGACAGTACCAGTGGGTTATAGGTGCCCTCTAGCCAACAGCACCTCAGCATGACAGTACCAGTGGGTTATAGGTGCCCTCTAGCCAACAGCACCTCATCATGACAGTACCAGTGGGCTATAGATGCCCTCTAGCCAACAGCACCTCATCATGACAGTACCAGTAGGTTATAGATGCCCTCTAGCCAACAGCACATCATCATGACAGTACCAGTGGGTTATAGGTGTCCTCTAGCCAACAGCACCTCATCATGTAGTAGGTTATAGGTGCCCTCTAGCCAACAGCACCTCATCATGACAGTACCAGTGGGTTATAGGTGCCCTCTAGCCAACAGCACCTCATCATGTAGTAGGTTATAGGTGCCCTCTAGCCAACAGCACCTCATCATGACAGTACCAGTGGGTTATAGGTGTCCTCTAGCCAACAGCACCTCATCATGACAGTACCAGTGGGTTATAGGTGTCCTCTAGCCAACAGCACCTCATCATGACAGTACCAGTGGGTTATAGGTGCCCTCTAGCCAACAGCACCTCATCATGACAGTACCAGTGGGTTATAGGTGTCCTCTAGCCAACAGCACCTCATCATGTAGTAGGTTATAGGTGCCCTCTAGCCAACAGCACCTCTTCATGACAGTACCAGTAGGTTATAGATGCCCTCTAGCCAACAGCACCTCATCATGACAGTACCAGTGGGTTATAGATGCCCTCTAGCCAACAGCACCTCATCATGACAGTACCAGTGGGTTATAGATGCCCTCTAGCCAACAGCACCTCATCATGACAGTACCAGTGGGCTATAGATGCCCTCTAGTCAACAGCACCTCATCATGACAGTAGGTTATAGGTGCCCTCTAGCCAACAGCACCTCATCATGACAGTAGGTTATAGGTGCCCTCTAGCCAACAGTACCTCATCATGACAGTAGGTTATAGATGCCCTCTAGTCAACAGCACCTCATCATGACAGTACCAGTAGGTTATAGATGCCCTCTAGCCAACAGCACCTCATCATGACAGTACCAGTGGGTTATAGGTGCCCTCTAGCCAACAGCACCTCATCATGACAGTACCAGTGGGTTATAGGTGCCCTCTAGCCAACAGCACCTCATCATGACAGTACCAGTGGGTTATAGATGCCCTCTAGCCAACAGCACCTCATCATGACAGTAGGTTATAGGTGCCCTCTAGCCAACAGCACCTCATCATGACAGTAGGTTATAGGTGCCCTCTAGCCAACAGCACCTCATCATGACAGTAGGTTATAGATGCCCTCTAGCCAACAGCACCTCATCATGACAGTAGGTTATAGGTGCCCTCTAGCCAACAGCACCTCATCATGACAGTAGGTTATAGGTGCCCTCTAGCCAACAGCACCTCATCATGACAGTAGGTTATAGGTGCCCTCTAGCCAACAGCACCTCATCATGACAGTACCAGTAGGTTATAGGTGCCCTCTAGCCAACAGCACCTCATCATGACAGTACCAGTGGGTTATAGGTGTCCTCTAGCCAACAGCACCTCATCATGACAGTACCAGTGGGTTATAGGTGCCCTCTAGCCAACAGCACCTCATCATGACAGTACCAGTGGGTTATAGGTGCCCTCTAGCCAACAGCACCTCATCATGACAGTAGCAGTGGGTTATAGGTGCCCTCTAGCCAACAGCACCTCATCATGACAGTACCAGTGGGTTATAGGTGCCCTCTAGCCAACAGCACCTCATCATGACAGTACCAGTGGGTTATAGGTGCCCTCTAGCCAACAGCACCTCATCATGACAGTACCAGTGGGCACACTCGCTATATGAACATGTTTTGTCTGAGAACTAACAGTAGAGAGTAAAACCATTTCACTTGGACTGTTTTATTCGGTACCTGAGAATTTAACCGCAAAAGTTATGCTAATGTGGCACTACGTCATCACACGTTATTTTATCCGCAACAAGTCAATTTGATGGGAACATCTCTGGTGGGAAAATGCGCATATTGTTTTTCTATGCAGATTTTTTTTAAATATTCGCAGGGAAATCTGTCGCCAATTGGATGGAAACCTAGCTAGTGTCAAATTAAACAACTAAAACCAGATGTGACACTAAAATGTGGCACTGACTCGTCCATGGGTTGATGTTTCAGCGTTGCCTCAGTGACGAGTTCAGCAGTTACAAGCCTGCTAGAGTTAGCGGCAGGCGGACGAGCAATATCCACCGTCGTAGTAAAGACGAAGCCTGAGCTGGAATGTGAAGCTGACTGAAGCTGGTTAGCTTTAGAAAACCCAAAGTAGATCTAGCTTCCTTCGTAGTATATCCTTCACGAGTCCCCCATTCAAGTCAATGATTCCTCTGTTCTATGCATTCTAGCTCTATGCATTTAATCCTATCCAATAGGCAAAATCCAGATAACTTTTGAAACACTGGGCCCTGGTTCTCGGGGCCCTGGTTCTCTGTTCTCTCTGTTCTCTGTTTTATTTTATACATTTGAGTCACTTAGCAGACGCTCTTTTCCAGAGCCACTTACTGGAGCAATTACGGTTAAAATGCTTTGCTCAAGGGCACAACGACAATATTTTTCACCTTGTTGGATCTGGGATTTGAACCAGAGACCTTTCGGTTTACTGGCCCAAAGCACTATCCGCTAGGCTGCCGGCCGCCCTACCCTCCATTATTCTGTGTTATCTCTCATCTTGTCCTAGGTGCTGTCCTCCAGTCAGACTGGCCCCAAGCTAGACAGTCCTGAATGCCTGCCCCCCATAGTCCCCAAGGACTGCCCCACCGCCCGGGTCACCCCCAACACCAATAAGATCCTGCTCCTGGAGGAAGGCGTGGACGCGGTGGGGTCAGAGGTCGGGGCAAGGAGCCTGATCGTGTGCGGGACATTGTTCCAGGGTATCTGTGACAAGAGGAGTCTGGGTAATGTGTCCGAGGTGCTCTATCAGACGTCCAACCCGGTGGACACGCAGTACGTTGCCGCCAACGACCCCCGCGTCTCCACCGTGGGCGTGATCTTGAACCAGAAGGGGGTGGGGCTGATGCTAGTGGGGCGTGGCTACACTAGTAAAGGCCCCAGCGACATCCCACCAATCACAACGCGCCGTCTGTCCCCTAGCTCCTCCCCCGCCCGTCAGGCCTTCTCTCAAGACGAAGAATTAGGGAAGCTGGTCGTCGGGAGCTACTCCGAGTACAACAACAACTTCATATCAGCGTTTAACCACAGCGACCACGTCTACTTCCTGTTCTCGCGGAGGGATATGTGGCACAGGAAGGAGTACCGGACCTACGTTTCTCGTCTCTGCGCCGGGGACCGGAGCTTCTACTCCTACGTGGAGGTTCCGTTGGAATGTTCCGGCGGCTACAACCTCGCCCAGGGGGCTTCCCCCGCCGAACACCAGGGGCGGCCGGCGCTGTTCGTTGCCATGGCGGCGGGGCAGGCGTCGACGCCCACGGCGACCGGTCGCTCGGCGCTGTGTGTTTACGGGATGGCAGAGCTGGATGCGGCGCTGCAGAGGGCCCAGGAGCTGTGTTATACAGAGGGAGGAAGAGGAAGTACGGGACAGGAGGAGGCATACATAGAGTATGAGGTGTCGTCCAAGTGTCTACGGCTGCCCAAGGTAACTAGAGACACACACACACACACACACACACACACACACACACACACACACACACACACACACACACACACACACACACGTACGAACAGGTACACACACAGGTACACACACAGGTACACACACAGGTACACACACAGGTACACACACAGGTACACACACACACACACACACACACACACACACACACACACACACACACAGGTACACAGGTACACACACACACACACAGGTACACACACACAGGTACACACACGGTTGACCACTCTTATGCGCAGCAGGCCAGTGTGTATGCTAATCCCCCTAATTGTACCAATATAAGTATTGATTAGATTAGATGTGTTACTATGCTTGGCTGGAACAAAAGCCTGCAGCGGCGGTAAAGCGGCGGTATAGCGGCGGTAAAGCGGCGGTATAGCGGCGGTATAGCGGCGGTAAAGCGGCGGTAAAGCGGCGGTATAGCGGCGGTATAGCGGCGGTAAAGCGGCGGTATAGCGGCGGTAAAGCGGCGGTAAAGCGGCGGTAAAGCGGCGGTAAAGCGGCGGTAAAGCGGCGGTATAGCGGCGGTAAAGCGGCGGTAAAGCGGCGGTAAAGCGGCGGTATAGCAACGGTATAGCGGCGGTATAGCGGCGGTAAAGCGGCGGTAAAGCGGCGGTATAGCGGCGGTAAAGCGGCGGTATAGCGGCGGTATAGCGGCGGTAAAGCGGCGGTATAGCGGCGGTAAAGCAGAGGTATAACAGCGGTAAAGCGGCGGTATAGCGGCGGTAAAGCGGCGGTAAAGCGGCGGTATAGCGGCGGTAAAGCAGAGGTATAACAGCGGTAAAGCGGCGGTATAGCGGCGGTAAAGCGGCGGTAAAGCGGCGGTATAGCGGCGGTATAGCGGCGGTATAGCGGCGGTATAGCGGCGGTATAGCGGCGGTAAAGCGGCGGTATAGCGGCGGTATAACGGCGGTAAAGCGGCGGTATAGCGGCGGTATAGCGGCGGTATAACGGCGGTAAAGCGGCGGTAAAGCGGCGGTATAGCGGCGGTAAAGCGGCGGTATAGCGGCGGTAAAGCGGCGGTAAAGCGGCGGTAAAGCGGCGGTATAGCGGCGGTAAAGCGGCGGTATAGCGGCGGTAAAGCGGCGGTATAGCGGCGGTAAAGCGGCGGTAAAGCGGCGGTATAGCGGCGGTAAAGCGGCGGTATAGCGGCGGTAAAGCGGCGGTAAAGCGGCGGTATAGCAACGGTATAGCGGCGGTAAAGCGGCGGTAAAGCGGCGGTATAGCGGCGGTAAAGCGGCGGTATAGCGGCGGTATAGCGGCGGTATAGCGGCGGTATAGCGGCGGTAAAGCGGCGGTATAGCGGCGGTATAACGGCGGTATAACGGCGGTATAGCGGCGGTAAAGCGGCGGTAAAGCGGAGGTATAACAGCGGTAAAGCAGCGGTATAGCAACGGTATAGCGGCGGTATAGCGGCGGTAAAGCGGCGGTATAGCGGCGGTATAGCAGCGGTATAACGGCGGTATAGCGGCGGTATAGCGGCGGTAAAGCGGCGGTATAGCGGCGGTATAGCGGCGGTATAGCGGCGGTAAAGCAGCGGTATAGCGGCGGTATAGCAGCGGTATAGCGGCGGTATAGCAGCGGTAAAGCGGCGGTATAGCGGCGGTAAAGCGGCGGTAAAGCGGAGGTATAACAGCGGTAAAGCAGCGGTATAGCAACGGTATAGCAGCGGTATAGCGGCGGTATAGCAGCGGTATAGCAGCGGTATAGCAGTGGTAATAGCCTAAGTGGATAGAGGAGACTAGGTAGGTTTAACACCTATTACAGGTGATCAGAGAGGATTATGGGACCATTACCTAGGTACCTATGAGTGGCCTCTGAGTTGCTTAACTCAGATTAAGGTTAGCTAGCCGTGCCACTGGTGAAAGGGTTTCTGGTCTGTCTGTCTCTCTCTGTCTCTGTCTGTGTCTGTCTCTCTGTGTCTATGTCTCTCTGTCTGTGGCTGTCTGTGTATGTCTGTCTGTGGCTCTGTCTGTCTCTGTGTCTCTCTGTTTCTCTGTCTCTGTCTCTGTGTCTGTCTGTCTGTCTCTCTGTCTGTGGCTGTCTGTGTATCTCTGTCTCTCTCTCTGTCTGTCTCTGTGTCTGTCTTTCTCTGTCCATCTGTCTCTGTCTGTCTCTTGTCTGTTTCTCTCTCCATCTTTGTGTCTTTCTATGTCTGCCTGTCGGTCTCTGTCTCTCTGTCCGTCTGTCTCTCTGTCTCTTCGTGAGTGACAGCTGCCTCTGTGCTGGTGCAGATTAAGTCCAGCTGCTCTCACTGCCTCTAATCCTGAGTGCTTTCAGAACACACACACACACACACACACACACACACACACACACACACACACACACACACACACACACACACACACACACACACACACACACACACACACACACACACACACACACACACACACACACACACACACACACACACACACACACACACACAAACAAAAATGCAGTGACCTCTCAGAAGCCCCCACCCCCCATCTATATTGGGGTCACCGGCACCATGTTTCTATAAAACAGACTAATATTGAGATGTTAGATCCATAAACAGAGTTGTATATCCTGGTCCAGTGTAACTATAGTGATGAACAGTGTTGTATATCCTGGTCCAGTGTAACTATAGTGATAAACAGTGTTGTATATCCTGGTCCAGTGTAACTATAGTGATGATCAGTGTTGTATATCCTGGTCCAGTGTAACTATAGTGATGAACAGTGTTGTATATCCTGGTCCAGTGTAACTATAGTGATGAACAGTGTTGTATATCCTGGTTCAGTGTAACTATAGTGATGAACAGTGTTGTATATCCTGGTCCAGTGTAACTATAGTGATGAACAGTGTTGTATATCCTGGTCCAGTGTAACTATAGTGATAAACAGTGTTGTATGTCCTGGTCCAGTGTAACTATAGTGATGAACAGTGTTGTATATCCTGGTCCAGTGTAACTATAGTGATGAACAGTGTTGTATATCCTGGTCCAGTGTAACTATAGTGATGAACAGTGTTGTATATCCTGGTCCAGTGTAACTATAGTGATGAACAGTGTTGTATATCCTGGTCCAGTGTAACTATAGTGATAAACAGTGTTGTATGTCCTGGTCCAGTGTAACTATAGTGATGAACAGTGTTGTATATCCTGGTCCAGTGTAACTATAGTGATGAACAGTGTTGTATATCCTGGTCCAGTGTAACTATAGTGATGAACAGTGTTGTATATCCTGGTCCAGTGTAACTATAGTGATGAACAGTGTTGTATATCCTGGTCCAGTGTAACTATAGTGATGAACAGTGTTGTATATCCTGGTCCAGTGTAACTATAGTGATGAACAGTGTTGTATATCCTGGTCCAGTGTAACTATAGTGATGAACAGTGTTGTATATCCTGGTCCAGTGTAACTATAGTGATGATCAGTGTTGTATATCCTGGTCCAGTGTAACTATAGTGATGATCAGTGTTGTATATCCTGGTCCAGTGTAACTATAGTGATGAACAGTGTTGTATATCCTGGTCCAGTGTAACTATAGTGATGAACAGTGTTGTATATCCTGGTCCAGTGTAACTATAGTGATGAACAGTGTTGTATATCCTGGTCCAGTGTAACTATAGTGATAAACAGTGTTGTATGTCCTGGTCCAGTGTAACTATAGTGATGAACAGTGTTGTATATCCTGGTCCAGTGTAACTATAGTGATGAACAGTGTTGTATATCCTGGTCCAGTGTAACTATAGTGATGAACAGTGTTGTATATCCTGGTCCAGTGTAACTATAGTGATGAACAGTGTTGTATATCCTGGTCCAGTGTAACTATAGTGATGAACAGTGTTGTATATCCTGGTCCAGTGTAACTATAGTGATGAACAGTGTTGTATATCCTGGTCCAGTGTAACTATAGTGATGAACAGTGTTGTATATCCTGGTCCAGTGTAACTATAGTGATAAACAGTGTTGTATATCCTGGTCCAGTGTAACTATAGTGATGAACAGTGTTGTATATCCTGGTCCAGTGTAACTATAGTGATGAACAGTGTTGTATATCCTGGTCCAGTGTAACTATAGTGATGAACAGTGTTGTATATCCTGGTCCAGTGTAACTATAGTGATGAACAGTGTTGTATATCCTGGTCCAGTGTAACTATAGTGATGAACAGTGTTGTATATCCTGGTCCAGTGTAACTATAGTGATGAACAGTGTTGTATATCCTGGTCCAGTGTAACTATAGTGATGATCAGTGTTGTATATCCTGGTCCAGTGTAACTATAGTGATGATCAGTGTTGTATATCCTGGTCCAGTGTAACTATAGTGATGAACAGTGTTGTATATCCTGGTCCAGTGTAACTATAGTGATGATCAGTGTTGTATATCCTGGTCCAGTGTAACTATAGTGATGAACAGTGTTGTATATCCTGGTCCAGTGTAACTATAGTGATGAACAGTGTTGTATATCCTGGTCCAGTGTAACTATAGTGATGAACAGTGTTGTATATCCTGGTCCAGTGTAACTATAGTGATGATCAGTGTTGTATATCCTGGTCCAGTGTAACTATAGTGATGAACAGTGTTGTATATCCTGGTCCAGTGTAACTATAGTGATGATCAGTGTTGTATATCCTGGTCCAGTGTAACTATAGTGATGAACAGTGTTGTATATCCTGGTCCAGTGTAACTATAGTGATAAACAGTGTTGTATATCCTGGTCCAGTGTAACTATAGTGATGAACAGTGTTGTATATCCTGGTCCAGTGTAACTATAGTGATGAACAGTGTTGTATATCCTGGTCCAGTGTAACTATAGTGATGAACAGTGTTGTATATCCTGGTCCAGTGTAACTATAGTGATGAACAGTGTTGTATATCCTGGTCCAGTGTAACTATAGTGATAAACAGTGTTGTATATCCTGGTCCAGTGTAACTATAGTGATGAACGGTGTTGTATATCCTGGTCCAGTGTAACTATAGTGATGAACAGTGTTGTATATCCTGGTCCAGTGTAACTATAGTGATGAACAGTGTTGTATATCCTGGTCCAGTGTAACTATAGTGATGAACAGTGTTGTATATCCTGGTCCAGTGTAACTATAGTGATAAACAGTGTTGTATATCCTGGTCCAGTGTAACTATAGTGATAAACAGTGTTGTATATCCTGGTCCAGTGTAACTATAGTGATGAACAGGGTTGTATATCCTGGTCCAGTGTAACTATAGTGATGAACAGTGTTGTATATCCTGGTCCAGTGTAACTATAGCTGTCAGAGTGATAAACAGTGTTGTATATCCTGGTCCAGTGTAACTATAGTGATAAACAGTGTTGTATATCCTGGTCCAGTGTAACTATAGTGATAAACAGTGTTGTATATCCTGGTCCAGTGTAACTATAGTGATGAACAGTGTTGTATATCCTGGTCCAGTGTAACTATAGTGATGAACAGTGTTGTATATCCTGGTCCAGTGTAACTATAGTGATGAACAGTGTTGTATATCCTGGTCCAGTGTAACTATAGTGATAAACAGTGTTGTATATCCTGGTCCAGTGTAACTATAGTGATGAACAGTGTTGTATATCCTGGTCCAGTGTAACTATAGTGATGATCAGTGTTGTATATCCTGGTCCAGTGTAACTATAGTGATGAACAGTGTTGTATATCCTGGTCCAGTGTAACTATAGTGATGAACAGTGTTGTATATCCTGGTCCAGTGTTACTATAGTGATGAACAGTGTTGTATATCCTGGTCCAGTGTAACTATAGTTGTCAGGGTGATGAACAGTGTTGTATATCCTGGTCCAGTGTTACTATAGTTGTCATGGTGATAAACAGTGTTGTATATCCTGGTCCAGTGTAACTATAGTGATAAACAGTGTTGTATATCCTGGTCCAGTGTAACTATAGTGATGAACAGTGTTGTATATCCTGGTCCAGTGTAACTATAGTGATGAACAGTGTTGTATATCCTGGTCCAGTGTAACTATAGTGATGAACAGTGTTGTATATCCTGGTCCAGTGTAACTATAGTGATAAACAGTGTTGTATATCCTGGTCCAGTGTAACTATAGTGATAAACAGTGTTGTATATCCTGGTCCAGTGTAACTATAGTGATGAACAGTGTTGTATATCCTGGTCCAGTGTAACTATAGTGATGAACAGTGTTGTATATCCTGGTCCAGTGTAACTATAGTGATGAACAGTGTTGTATATCCTGGTCCAGTGTAACTATAGTGATGATCAGTGTTGTATATCCTGGTCCAGTGTAACTATAGTGATGAACAGTGTTGTATATCCTGGTCCAGTGTAACTATAGTGATGAACAGTGTTGTATATCCTGGTCCAGTGTAACTATAGTGATGAACAGTGTTGTATATCCTGGTCCAGTGTAACTATAGTGATGAACAGTGTTGTATATCCTGGTCCAGTGTAACTATAGCTGTCAGAGTGATAAACAGTGTTGTATATCCTGGTCCAGTGTAACTATAGTGATGAACAGTGTTGTATATCCTGGTCCAGTGTAACTATAGTGATGATCAGTGTTGTATATCCTGGTCCAGTGTAACTATAGTGATGAACAGTGTTGTATATTCTGGTCCAGTGTAACTATAGTGATGAACAGGGTGAATAAATCCAGTTTAATCCTGCATCTGGCTGAGTTTCCCTGACCCACATCCTGTCCCCTGTCTTGTTACTGGACACATCCTGTCCCATGCTGTTCTATGTTACCGACTGACCAGTAAACCCGGAGGGTTTTAGGTGTTCAGAACGGCTTTGCTTCGGTGTACAATGTATGTTTTTAACATAAAATATACATATAAATACAACAAGGACGAAGACTACAGTTTTACAGGGTAACGATTTAAAACTGAGAGAAATAAAATAATCTCTGCCTTTTTCTGTCCAACTCCTTTCTACCTCAAATTAGTCATTTTGGAAAGATTTTCCTTGTCAAGGCCTTTGTTGGGTAATTGAAAAGAGAACATTATTACTACGTACGGACAGCTGATCCAAAACAACATCCTGAAAAGAGAACATTATGACTACGTACGGACAGCTGATCCAAAACAACATCCTGAAAAGAGAACATTATTACTACGTACGGACAGCTGATCCAAAACAACATCCTGAAAAGAGAACATTATTACTACGTACGGACAGCTGATCCAAAACAACATCCTGAAAAGAGAACATTATTACTACGTACGGACAGCTGATCCAAAACAACATCCTGAAAAGAGAACATTATTACTACGTACGGACAGCTGATCCAAAACAACATCCTGAAAAGAGAACATTATTACTACGTACGGACAGCTGATCCAAAACAACATCCTGAAAAGAGAACATTATTACTACGTACGGACAGCTGATCCAAAACAACATCCTGATCCACTGACTGACCAGTGATGTCTAGGGACATGCATCTCGCCCTTTCGCAATGATTGGATACGTACCGAGATACATGGGCTTCCATACAATACAGGAACCGGTTTGATTAGAGATTGAATCGCTACAATTCGGTTCGATGCGATACTATATGCTCTGACATTTGTTGCGTAAACCAATGAATTGTCTAAATTCAAATCTTCTGCTGATGGAGGTCATGAGCTGTGGGCGGCTCTGAGCTGACCGTGTGTGTGTGTGTGTGTGTGTGTGTGTGTGTGTGTGTGTGTGTGTGTGTGTGTGTGTGTGTGTGTGTGTGTGTGTGTGTGTGTGTGCGTGTGCGTGTGCGTGTGTGTGTGTGACATACAATGCCTTCAGAAAGTATTCACACCCCTTGACTTTTTCCATATTTTATTGTTAAAGCCAGAATTTAAAATGTAATAAATTGAGATGTGTCACTGGCCTACACACAATACCCCATAATGCCGAAGTGGAATTATGTTTTTTGGAAAAGTTTACTAATAAAAAATTAAAAGCTTATGTCTTCAGTCATTAAGTATTCAACCCCTTTGTTATGGCAAGCCTAAATACGTTCAGTAAATACGTTCAGTAAACATTTGCTCAACAAGTCACATAATAAGTCTCATGGACTCACTCCGTGTGTAATAATAGTGTTTAACAGGATTTTTGAATGACTACCTCATCTCTGGACCCCACACATACAATTATCTGTAAGGTCCCTCAGTCGAAGCAGTGCATTTCAAACACAGATTCAACCACAAATACCAGGGAGGTTTTCCAATGCCTCTCAAAGGGCAGCTATTGATAGATGGGTAAAAATAAAAACAGCAGACATAGAATATCCCCTAGAGCGTGGTGAAGTTATTAATTACACTTTGGATGATGGTATCAATACACCCAGTCACTACAAATATACAGACGTCCTTACTAACTCAGTTGCCGGAGAGGAACGAAACTGCTCAGTTTATTGGCTGTGATAGGAGAAAACTGAGGATGGATCAACAACATTGTAGTTACTCCACAATACTAACCTACTAACAGAGTGAAAAGAAGGAAGCCTGTACAGAATTTAAATATTCCAAAACATGAATCCTGTTTGCAATAAGGTACTAAAGTCAAAATGCAAAACATTTTGCTAAGAAACTAAGTTCATGTCCTTAAGCGTTATGTTTGGGGCAAATGCAACACATCACTGAGTACCACTCTTCATATTTTCAAGCATGTTGGTGGCTGCATCATGTTATGGGTATGCTTGTCTACAAGGAATAGGATAGTTTTTTAAAGATACAAATTAACAGAATAGAGCTAAGCACAGGCAAAATCCTAGAGGAATACCTGGTTCAGTCTGCTTTCCAAAAGACACTGGGAGACAAATCCACCTTTCAGCAGGACAATAACTTAAAACACAAGGCCAAATATACACTGGAGTTGCTTACCAAGATGACATGGAATGTTCCTAAGTGGCCTAGGTACAACATTGACTTAAATCGGCTTGAAAATCTATGGCAAGACTTGGAAATGGCTTTCTAGCGATGATCAACAACCAACTTTGCGGAGTTGAATAATACCCCCAAAATAATATGTAAATATTGTAAAATCCAGATGTGGAAAGCTCTTAGAGACTTACCTAGAAACACTCACAGCTGTAATCGCTGACAAAGGTGATTCTAACATGTATTGACTCAGAGGTGTGAATACTTACGTAAATTAGATTTTTCTGTATTTCATTTTCAATAAATTTGCTAATATTTCTAAAAACATTTTGTTCACTTTGTCATTATGGGGTATTGTGATGTCATTAGGGGGTATTGTGATGTCATTATGGGGTTTTGTGTGTAGAAAATATTTATTTCATCCATTTGAATTCAGGCTTTAACACAGCAAAATGTGGACTAATTCAAGGGGTATGAATTCACTGGGTCTTTCTAGTGTATGTACCCTGTAGGCACCTGATCTGAGCCATTAAAGCTGACCTTGTAGTCATTGTACAGAGCCAAAACAACAGAAAAGGTGTCACTGTCCCAATACTTTTGGACAATATAACTGGAGCTCACCATATAACTGGAGCTCACCATATAACTGGAGCTCACCATATAACTGGAGCTCACCATATAACTGGAGCTCACCATATAACTGGAGCTCACCATATAACTGCAGCTCACCATATAACTGGAGCTCACCATATAACTGGAGCTCACCATATAACTGGAGCTCACCATATAACTGGACATATAACTGGAGCTCACCATATAACTGGAGCTCACCATATAACTGGAGCTCACCATATAACTGGAGCTCACCATATAACTGGAGCTCACCATATAACTGGAGCTCACCATATAACTGGAGCTCACCATATAACTGGAGCTCACCATATAACTGGAGCTCACCATATAACTGGAGCTCACCATATAACTGGAGCTCACCATATAACTGGACATATAACTGGAGCTCACCATATAACTGGAGCTCACCATATAACTGGAGCTCACCATATAACTGGACATAAAACTGGAGCTCACCATATAACTGGAGCTCACCATATAACTGGAGCTCACCATATAACTGCAGCTCACCATATAACTGGAGCTCACCATATAACTGGACATATAACTGGAGCTCACCATATAACTGGAGCTCACCATATAACTGGAGCTCACCATATAACTGGAGCTCACCATATAACTGGAGCTCACCATATAACTGCAGCTCACCATATAACTGGAGCTCACCATATAACTGGAGCTCACCATATAACTGGAGCTCACCATATAACTGGAGCTCACCATATAACTGGAGCTCACCATATAACTGGAGCTCACCATATAACTGGAGCTCACCATATAACTGGAGCTCACCATATAACTGGAGCTCACCATATAACTGCAGCTCACCATATAACTGGAGCTCACCATATAACTGCAGCTCACCATATAACTGGAGCTCACCATATAACTGGAGCTCACCATATAACTGCAGCTCACCATATAACTGGAGCTCACCATATAACTGGAGCTCACCATATAACTGGAGCTCACCATATAACTGGACATATAACTGCAGCTCACCATATAACTGCAGCTCACCATATAACTGCAGCTCACCATATAACTGGATCTCACCATATAACTGGACATATAACTGGAGCTCACCATATAACTGGAGCTCACCATATAACTGGAGCTCACCATATAACTGGAGCTCACCATATAACTGCAGCTCACCATATAACTGCAGCTCACCATATAACTGGAGCTCACCATATAACTGGAGCTCACCATATAACTGCAGCTCACCATATAACTGGAGCTCACCATATAACTGGAGCTCACCATATAACTGGAGCTCACCATATAACTGGAGCTCACCATATAACTGGAGCTCACCATATAACTGCAGCTCACCATATAACTGGAGCTCACCATATAACTGGAGCTCACCATATAACTGGACATATAACTGGAGCTCACCATATAACTGGAGCTCACCATATAACTGGACATATAACTGCAGCTCACCATATAACTGGAGCTCACCATATAACTGCAGCTCACCATATAACTGGAGCTCACCATATAACTGGAGCTCACCATATAACTGGAGCTCACCATATAACTGACCATATAACTGCAGCTCACCATATAACTGGAGCTCACCATATAACTGGAGCTCACCATATAACTGGAGCTCACCATATAACTGCAGCTCACCATATAACTGGACATATAACTGGAGCTCACCATATAACTGCAGCTCACCATATAACTGGAGCTCACCATATAACTGGAGCTCACCATATAACTGGACATATAACTGGAGCTCACCATATAACTGGAGCTCACCATATAACTGGAGCTCACCATATAACTGGAGCTCACCATATAACTGGAGCTCACCATATAACTGGACATATAATTGCAGCTCACCATATAACTGGAGCTCACCATATAACTGGAGCTCACCATATAACTGAAGCTCACCATATAACTGGAGCTCACCATATAACTGGAGCTCACCATATAACTGGAGCTCACCATATAACTGGAGCTCACCATATAACTGGACATATAACTGGAGCTCACCATATAACTGCAGCTCACCATATAACTGCAGCTCACCATATAACTGGAGCTCACCATATAACTGGAGCTCACCATATAACTGGAGCTCACCAAATAACTGGACATATAACTGGAGCTCACCATATAACTGCAGCTCACCATATAACTGCAGCTCACCATATAACTGGAGCTCACCATATAACTGGAGCTCACCATATAACTGGAGCTCACCATATAACTGCAGCTCACCATATAACTGGAGCTCACCATATAACTGCAGCTCACCATATAACTGGATATATAACTGGAGCTCACCATATAACTGGAGCTCACCATATAACTGGAGCTCACCATATAACTGGAGCTCACCATATAACTGGAGCTCACCATATAACTGGATATATAACTGCAGCTCACCATATAACTGGAGCTCACCATATAACTGGAGCTCACCATATAACTGGAGCTCACCATATAACTGGAGCTCACCATATAACTGGAGCTCACCATATAACTGGACATATAACTGCAGCTCACCATATAACTGGAGCTCACCATATAACTGGAGCTCACCATATAACTGGAGCTCACCATATAACTGGAGCTCACCATATAACTGGACATATAACTGGAGCTCACCATATTACTGGAGCTCACCATATAACTGGAGCTCACCATATAACTGGAGCTCACCATATAACTGGACATATAACTGGAGCTCACCATATAACTGGAGCTCACCATATAACTGGAGCTCACCATATAACTGGACATATAACTGCAGCTCACCATATAACTGGAGCTCACCATATAACTGGAGCTCACCATATAACTGGAGCTCACCATATAACTGGAGCTCACCATATAACTGGACATATAACTGGAGCTCACCATATAACTGGAGCTCACCATATAACTGGAGCTCACCATATAACTGCAGCTCACCATATAACTGGACATATAACTGGAGCTCACCATATAACTGGACATATAACTGGAGCTCACCATATAACTGGAGCTCACCATATAACTGGAGCTCACCATATAACTGGAGCTCACCATATAACTGGACATATAACTGGAGCTCACCATATTACTGGAGCTCACCATATAACTGGAGCTCACCATATAACTGGAGCTCACCATATAACTGGACATATAACTGGAGCTCACCATATAACTGGAGCTCACCATATAACTGGAGCTCACCATATAACTGGAGCTCACCATATAACTGGACATATAACTGCAGCTCACCATATAACTGGAGCTCACCATATAACTGGAGCTCACCATATAACTGGAGCTCACCATATAACTGGAGCTCACCATATAACTGCAGCTCACCATATAACTGGAGCTCACCATATAACTGGAGCTCACCATATAACTGGAGCTCACCATATAACTGGAGCTCACCATATAACTGGAGCTCACCATATAACTGGAGCTCACCATATAACTGCAGCTCACCATATAACTGGAGCTCACCATATAACTGCAGCTCACCATATAACTGGAGCTCACCATATAACTGGAGCTCACCATATAACTGGACATATAACTGGAGCTCACCATATTTATTTATTTATTTATTTATTTTACCGTTATTTTACCAGGTAAGTTGACTGAGAACACGTTCTCATTTGCAGCAACGACCTGGGGAATAGTTACAGGGGAGAGGAGGGGGATGAATGAGCCAATTGTAAACTGGGGATTATAATATAACTGGAGCTCACCATATAACTGGAGCTCACCATATAACTGGAGCTCACCATATAACTGAACCTAACTGGAAAGGTTTAGGATAGGGGATAGGGTTTAGGGTAGGTAAGGGTTAAGGTTAGGTTTAGGGCAGGGGATAATGTTTAGGGTATGGGATAAGGTTAGGGTAGGTAAGCGTTAACATTAGGCTTAGGGTAGGGGATAAGGTTTAGGGTAGGGGGTAATGTTTAGGGTAGGGGATAAGGTTTATGGTAGGGGTTAAGGTCAGGGTAGGTAAGGGTTAACATTAGGTTTAGGGTAGGGGATAAGGTCAGGGTAGGTAAGGGTTAACATTAGGTTTAGGGTAGGGTATAAGGTCAGGGTAGGTAAGGGTTAACATTAGGTTTAGGGTAGGGGTTAAGGTCAGGGTAGGTAAGGGTTAACATTAGGTTTAGGATAGGGGATAAGGTCAGGGTAGGTAAGGGTTAACATTAGGTTTAGGGTAGGGATAAGGTAAGGGTTAACATTAGGTTTAGGGTAGGGATAAGGTAAGGGTTAACATTAGGTTTAGGGTAGGTAAGGGTTAACATTAGGTTTAGGGTAGGGGATAAGGTTTAGGGTAGGAGATAAGGTTAGGGTAGGTAAGGGTTAACATTAGGTTTAGGGTAGGTAAGGGTTAACATTAGGTTTAGGGTAGGAGTTGGGGTTAAGGTGTAAGGTAGGGATGTCCCAAGGATCCCAGATAGCACTAACCCTTCAGCGGTGTTGCGAGCAGAACTGTAGACACTAGTTAGGTTCAGGTCACAGGAACAACTGGCCCTGGTTAGGTCTAACGCTAGGAGCTGTTACATGCCATTAGGTAACCTCTTTATCACATGATCTGACTTTGATAGTATTCAAAGCTCAGCTGTCCCAACTGTTAGTTGTAGTTGAGGGCTATATTCCTGTCTCCCCCTGCTGGCTGGTATGCAGCATTACATCTCTGTCCCATCACATGACTGGCTAGCTGTATATATGTGACTGTAGTCAGCTGCCTGTGTATTTATGGCTTTCATATTTACAACCAGAGTATTTCTGGAGGGTTCCTTGCCTAGTTGGTTTCCCCAGAGGGCTGTGGTTGGTTTGGGGATGAACCAATTGATAGATCAATAGCTAGAGTATTTCTGGTGTCTGGTTGAACTGGTTTCCCTGGAGTGTTCTGGACCGAAAGCTAGAATATTTCTGGTGTCTGGTTGAACTGGTTTCCCTCGAGTGTTCTGGGCCGATAGCTAGACTATTTCTGGTGTCTGGTTGAACTGGTTTCCTTCGAGTGTTCTGAACCAGTTCCCAGTCCACCTGGCCGTGCTGCTGCTCCAGTTTCAACTGTTCTGCCTGCGGCTATGGAACTCTGACCTGTTCACCGGACGTGCTACCTGTCCCAGACCTGCTGTTTTCAACTCTCTAGAGACCGCAGGAGCGGTAGAGATACTCTTAATGATCGGCTATGAAAAGCCAACTGACATTTACTCCTGAGGTGCTGACTTGCTGCACCCTCGACAACTACTGTGATTATTATTATTTGACCATGCTGGTTTTATGAACATTTGAACATCTTGGCCATGTTCTGTTATAATCTCCACCCGGCAAGCCTGAAACACCCGACAAGCCTGAAACAATTTCTAAAGACTGTTAACATCTAGTGGAAGGAATAGAAACTGCAATTTGAGTCCTAAGTCAATGGATACTGTAATGGCGTTGAATAGAAAACTACAAAACAAAAACAAAAACTACTTCCTGAATGGATTTTTCTCAGGTTTTCGCCTGCCAAATCAGTTCTGTTATACTCACAGACACTATTTTAACAGTTTTGGAAACTTTAGAGTGTTTTCTATCCAAATCTACCAGTTATATGCATATCATATCTTCTGGGCCCAAGAAGCAGGCAGTTTAATTTGGGCATGCATTTCATTCAAAATTCCAAAAGCTGCCCCCTACCCTAGAGAAGTTAATGATGGTGTTGGAGTCGTGCCCGGCCACACAGTTGTGGGTGAACAGAGAGTACAGGAGGGGACTAGGCACACACCCCTGAGGGGCCCCCGTGTTGAGGTCAACGTGGCAAACACGGCCCGTCAGGAAGTTCAGGATCCAGTTGCAGAGGGAGGTGTTTAGTCCCAGGGTCCTTAGCTTAGTGATGAGCTTTGAGGGCACTATGGTGTTGAACGCTGAGCTGTAGTCAATAAACAGCATTCTCATGTAGGTGTTATTTTTGTCCAGGTGGGAAAGGGCAGTTTGGAGTGCAATAGAGATTGAGTCATCTGTGGATCTGTTGGGGCGGTATGTGAATTGGAGTGGGTCCAGGGTGTCTGGGATGATGTCGTTGATGTGAGTCATGACCAGCCTTTCAAAGCATTTCATGGCTACAGACGTAAGTGCTACGGGGCGATAGTCATTTAGACAGGTTACCTTTGTGTTCTTGTGCACAGGGACTATGGTGGGTCTGTTTGAAACATGTAGGCATTACAGACTGGGTCAGGGAGAGGTCAGTGAAGAGACTTGTCAGCTGGTCAGCGTACGCTCTGAGTACGCCTCCTGGTAATCCATCTGGCCCTGCAGCCTTTTGAATGTTACTCTGTTTAAAGGTCTTACTCACATCAATTCACTGACTATCTAAATAAAGTCTGTAGAACAATGTTATACTGCATACCAAGTAGACTGAAAACACTGTTATACTGCATACCAAGTAGGCTGAAACACTGTTATACTGCATACCAAGTAGGCTGAAACACTGTTATACTGCATACCAAGTAGGCTGAAACACTGTTATACTGCATACCAAGTAGGCTGAAACACTGTTATACTGCATACCAAGTAGGCTGAAACACTGTTATACTGCATACCAAGTAGGCTGAAACACTGTTATACTGCATACCAAGTAGACTGAAACACTGTTATACTACATACCAAGTAGACTGAAACACTGTTATACTGCATACCAAGTAGACTGAAACACTGTTATACTGCATACCAAGTAGGCTGAAACACTGTTATACTGCATACCAAGTAGGCTGAAACACTGTTATACTGCATACCAAGTAGACTGAAAACACTGTTATACTGCATACCAAGTAGGCTGAAACACTGTTATACTGCATACCAAGTAGACTGAAAACACTGTTATACTGCATACCAAGTAGGCTGAAACACTGTTATACTGCATACCAAGTAGACTGAAACACTGTTATACTGCATACCAAGTAGACTGAAAACACTGTTATACTGCATACCAAGTAGGCTGAAACACTGTTATACTGCATACCAAGTAGGCTGAAACACTGTTATACTGCATACCAAGTAGGCTGAAAACACTGTTACTACACAAGAATAAGACAAGAAGAACTTATTGTAATGTTGTCGCCGGCTGGAGCGGCTTTATTTTTGTATTACAATCAATCAACCAATCACCTCTGTCCCTTCTTTTCTCTAGGATTCGTTGAAGGAGTACCCGTGTGGAGGGGAACACACCCCCAGCCCCATCGCCTCTGCTGTTCCCCTCTCAGCCACCCCCTCCCTGACCAGGGAAACTCAGCTCACCGCTGTCACCACCACTACCGAGGCCGGCCACACCATCGCCCTGCTGGGGGATAAGAAGGGATGGCTGCATAAGGTAGGCTAAGGGATGGCTGCATAAGGTAGGCTAAGGGATGGCTGCATAAGGTAGGCTAAGGGATGGCTGCATACGGTAGGCTAAGGGATGGCTGCATAAGGTGGGCTAAGGGATGGCTGCATAAGGTAGGCTAAGGGATGGCTGCGTATGGTAGGCTAAGGGATGGCTGCATACGGTAGGCTAAGGGATGGCTGCATAAGGTGGGCTAAGGGATGGCTGCATAAGGTAGGCTAAGGGATGGCTGCATACGGTAGGCTAAGGGATGGCTGCATACGGTAGGCTAAGGGATGGCTGCATAAGGTAGGCTAAGGGATGGCTGCATAAGGTAGGCTAAGGGATGGCTGCGTATGGTAGGCTAAGGGATGGCTGCATAAGGTGGGCTAAGGGATGGCTGCATAAGGTAGGCTAAGGGATGGCTGCATACGGTAGGCTAAGGGATGGCTGCATAAGGTAGGCTAAGGGATGGCTGCATACGGTAGGCTAAGGGATGGCTGCATAAGGTGGGCTAAGGGATGGCTGCATACGGTAGGCTAAGGGATGGCTGCATAAGGTAGGCTAAGGGATGGCTGCATAAGGTAGGCTAAGGGATGGCTGCGTATGGTAGGCTAAGGGATGGCTGCATAAGGTAGGCTAAGGGATGGCTGCGTATGGTAGGCTAAGGGATGGCTGCATAAGGTGGGCTAAGGGATGGCTGCATACGGTAGGCTAAGGGATGGCTGCATAAGGTAGGCTAAGGGATGGCTGCATAAGGTAGGCTAAGGGATGGCTGCATAAGGTAGGCTAAGGGATGGCTGCATAAGGTAGGCTAAGGGATGGCTGCGTAAGGTAGGCTAAGGGATGGCTGCATAAGGTGGGCTAAGGGATGGCTGCATAAGGTGGGCTAAGGGATGGCTGCATAAGGTAGGCTAAGGGATGGCTGCATACGGTAGGCTAAGGGATGGCTGCATAAGGTGGGCTAAGGGATGGCTGCATACGGTGGGCTAAGGGATGGCTGCATAAGGTGGGCTAAGGGATGGCTGCATAAGGTAGGCTAAGGGATGGCTGCATACGGTAGGCTAAGGGATGGCTGCATACGGTGGGCTAAGGGATGGCTGCATAAGGTAGGCTAAGGGATGGCTGCATAAGGTAGGCTAAGGGATGGCTGCGTATGGTAGGCTAAGGGATGGCTGCATAAGGTAGGCTAAGGGATGGCTGCATACGGTAGGCTAAGGGATGGCTGCATAAGGTGGGCTAAGGGATGGCTGCATAAGGTAGGCTAAGGGATGGCTGCATACGGTAGGCTAAGGGATGGCTGCATAAGGTAGGCTAAGGGATGGCTGCATACGGTAGGCTAAGGGATGGCTGCATAAGGTAGGCTAAGGGATGGCTGCGTATGGTAGGCTAAGGGATGGCTGCATAAGGTAGGCTAAGGGATGGCTGCGTATGGTAGGCTAAGGGATGGCTGCATAAGGTAGGCTAAGGGATGGCTGCATACGGTAGGCTAAGGGATGGCTGCATAAGGTAGGCTAAGGGATGGCTGCATACGGTAGGCTAAGGGATGGCTGCATAAGGTAGGCTAAGGGATGGCTGTGTATGGTAGGCTAAGGGATGGCTGCATAAGGTAGGCTAAGGGATGGCTGCATAAGGTAGGCTAAGGGATGGCTGCATAAGGTAGGCTAAGGGATGGCTGCGTATGGTAGGCTAAGGGATGGCTGCATAAGGTAGGCTAAGGGATGGCTGCATAAGGTAGGCTAAGGGATGGCTGCATAAGGTAGGCTAAGGGATGGCTGCGTATGGTAGGCTAAGGGATGGCTGCATACGGTAGGCTAAGGGATGGCTGCATAAGGTAGGCTAAGGGATGGCTGCGTATGGTAGGCTAAGGGATGGCTGCATAAGGTAGGCTAAGGGATGGCTGCATAAGGTAGGCTAAGGGATGGCTGCATAAGGTAGGCTAAGGGATGGCTGCATAAGGTAGGCTAAGGGATGGCTGCATACGGTGGGCTAAGGGATGGCTGCATAAGGTATGCTAAGGGATGGCTGCATAAGGTAGGCTAAGGGATGGCTGCATAAGGTAGGCTAAGGGATGGCTGCATAAGGTAGGCTAAGGGATGGCTGCGTACGGTAGGCTAAGGGATGGCTGCATACGGTAGGCTAAGGGATGGCTGCATAAGGTAGGCTAAGGGATGGCTGCGTATGGTAGGCTAAGGGATGGCTGCATAAGGTGGGCTAAGGGATGGCTGCATAAGGTAGGCTAAGGGATGGCTGCATAAGGTAGGCTAAGGGATGGCTGCATACGGTAGGCTAAGGGATGGCTGCATAAGGTAGGCTAAGGGATGGCTGCATAAGGTAGGCTATGGGATGGCTGCATAAGGTAGGCTAAGGGATGGCTGCATACGGTAGGCTAAGGGATGGCTGCATAAGGTAGGCTAAGGGATGGCTGCATAAGGTAGGCTATGGGATGGCTGCATAAGGTAGGCTAAGGGATGGCTGCATAAGG
>NC_074695.1:1035081-1087581 GCF_029448725.1 Salvelinus fontinalis
CTGCTACCAACAACAACAGAACTGCTACCAACAACAACAGTACATACCACACGTTCTGATACACAACCAACACTATATCACAATCTAATTTTTCTCTCTCAATCTCCAAATCTCTACTCCTTATCTCATCTCTCTCCTCTTAATCTTTCTACTCTCTTAATCTTTCTACTCTCTTAATCTTTCTACTCTCTCAATCTTTCTACTCTCTCAATCTTTCTACTCTCTCAATCTTTCTACTCTCTCAATCTTTCTACTCTCTCAATCTTTCTACTCTCTCAATCTTTCTACTCTCTCAATCTTCTCCTGGGCAGAACACTGGCTTTTATCTTCAGGTGGCAATGGTGATTAGAGTCAGCTGCTTCTTGACGAGGGGGCGGGGTCAGCTCCAATCACCAATTAGCCTGGGGTTGACCAATCAGCAGGTTGGGGAGTACTTCCAGAAAGCCATCTCCTGAAACACACACTCAAATACAAAACAGAACACAGAAACTGGGGAACGTAACACTAGTGTACCCTGTTAAACCTTGGGACCTGGATAGAGTATGGTGATAAAGCCTAGGTCTAGTACCCTGTTAAACCTTGGGACCTGGATAGAGTAGGGTGATAAAGCCTAGGTCTAGTACCCTGTTAAACCTTGGGACCTGGATAGGGTATGGTGATAAAGCCTAGGTCTAGTGTACCCTGTTAAACCTTGGGACCTGGATAGAGTATGGTGATAAAGCCTAGGTCTAGTACCCTGTTAAACCTTGGGACCTGGATAGGGTATGGTGATAAAGCCTAGGTCTAGTGTACCCTGTTAAACCTTGGGACCTGGATAGAGTATGGTGATAAAGCCTAGGTCTAGTACCCTGTTAAACCTTGGGACCTGGATAGAGTATGGGAATAAAGCCTAGGTCTAGTACCCTGTTAAACCTTGGGACCTGGATAGAGTATGGTGATAAAGCCTAGGTCTAGTACCCTGTTAAACCTTGGGACCTGGATAGGGTATGGTGATAAAGCCTAGGTCTAGTACCCTGTTAAACCTTGGGACCTGGATAGAGTATGGTGATAAAGCCTAGGTCTAGTACCCTGTTAAACCTTGGGACCTGGATAGAGTATGGTGATAAAGCCTAGGTCTAGTACCCTGTTAAACCTTGGGACCTGGATAGAGTATGGTGATAAAGCCTAGGTCTAGTACCCTGTTAAACCTTGGGACCTGGATAGAGTATGGTGATAAAGCCTAGGTCTAGTACCCTGTTAAGGGAGTAAAGGGAGTCTAACCAGGACCCGCAGCAGCCCTTTGATAAGGTTGAAAATAAATAGTTTATCTAATCGTTTATCTCTCTTCAAAACAGTTTTCAGTTGGCTCTCTCTCATTCAACTGACTTGGCTACTCTTGTACAATTCTAAATAGCCAACATACTAAAACAACTATTGGTAAAAAGGTTTTAATTATCATCTTATCTCATGTTCATCATGTCATTCTTATTTGAAGGTCCTTACAAACTGTCTGTTCCAGGTGCGTAGGAGTATAAATAAGAATACTGGAAGATATTGAGTAGGGGGGAAAAATAGAAAAATAAAATAAAATGAGGCTTGAATGCAAAATAAAGATGTTAATTAAAACATCATGCCCCATGGTGCCCCAAAAAAATCATAATGCAAAAAAAGTGCATGAATGAAAGGTGAAAACCAAACGTTTCAGGCCTCAGATCATTGTGAATGTTGGCATCATGTCATTCTCAACATATCCCTCACAACAACAAATTACAACGTTTCCCTTTGTTTACACTCTCTGCCGGAACAGTCATTTGTCCTCTGTCGTCATGACTACGACAGGCTAGGCTTGACTGGAGCTAACGTTTTCCCGACGTTAGCTTCAATGCTACCTGACTATTATAAATTAAACGATCAAAAACGTCATGAAAATAAATACTATAATATCATTCCACTTCGCATAACTTGGTGTTTCTTATCTTTATATAACTCGCTCACCGTGAAGATAAGGTTGAAAATAATTGGTCTATCTCTCTTCAGTTTTGTTGACTCACTGATTAGGCAGGTTAGCGGCTCCCTCTGCAGGCCGAAATAAGCACCACATCCTTTGACTAAAAATAAATAAATACATTGTTATTTACAATGGCGGCCTAGGAACAAGGTTTAACTGCCTTGTTCAGCGGCAGAACGAAAGATGTTTTACCTTGTCAGCTCGGGGATTCGATCTTGCAACTTTTCGGTTACTGGCCCAATGCTCTAACCACTAGGCTACCTGCCACCCTCAGATTAGGCTACCATATATGTCACATTCTCCCACATTTCTAGTTGACAACACAGGGAACAAAACATGTGCTTAGGTTCATTGTGCTGTTGGAAGGTGAACCTTTGCCCCAATCTGAGGTCCTGACCGCTCTGGAGCAGGGTTTCATCAAGGATCTCTCTGTGCTTTGCTTTGTTCATTTTTCTGGCAAATGTGTCTCACGTCATCTACTGATTGAGAGATGATCAAGTCTATCGACATCATGCCGATGTCTCCTTATAGTACTGGCTCCTAGTCTGTCAAATCAAATGTATTTATATAGCCCTTCGTACATCAGCTGATATCTCAAAGTGCTGTACGGAAACCCAGCCTAAAACCCCAAACAGCAAGCAATGCAGGTGTAGAAGCACAGTGGTTAGGAAAAGGAAGAAACCTAGAGAGGAACCAGGCTATGAGGGGTGGCCAGTCCTCTTCTGGCTGTGCCGGGTGGAGATTATAACAGAACATGGCCAAAATGTTCATAAATGACCAGCCTGGTCTGTCCTGAGGAACCACTGAACTCAAATTAATTGTATGTTTGAATAATTGATGCATTAATACATGCTTAAAAAAATCTAACATTTCAAATGTAATGATATTAAACTGGAAATGTCCATCTGGATCAAGTGCCATTCTGTGACTTTGGCTAATACTCCTTTTTCCCCCCCTTGGTATTGTTTTGGTATCGAAGTCAATATCCTGGTATTGTGATAAGACTAGTTTGGACCACGATAGGTCCTTAGTGATGTTGACTCTGAGGAAGTTGAAGCTCTCGACCCGCTCCACTACAGAACTGTTGATGTGAATGTCGGCGTGCTCTACACTCTGTTTCCTGTAGTCCACGATCAGCTCCTTTGTCTTGCTGACGTTGAGCGAGAGGTTGTTGTCCTGGCACCACACTGCCAGGTCTCTGACCTCCTCCCTTAAGGCTGTCTCACCGTTGTCGGTGATCAAGCCTACCACCGTCGTAACTTCGGCAAACTTAATTATGGTGTTAGAGTCGTGAGCGGACACGCAGTCGTGGGTGAACAGGCACACACACCCCCTGAGGGGCCCCCGTGTTGAGGATCAGCGGTGGTTTGTTGCCTACCCTCACCACCTGGGGGTGTCCCGTCAGGAAGTCCAGGATCCAGTTGCAGAGGGAGGTGTTTAGTCCCTGGGTCCTTAGCTTAGTGATGAGCTTAGAGGGCACTATGGTGTTGAACGCTGAGCTGTAGTCAATGATCGAATGCAAGCTTCATAAGTAAATAATACATTTAGAGCAATTGACATACCAACAGACCATTAGTCCTATGCTAGTAATTGTTGTTTGATGCCCCATTGCTGGTGAGCTTTCAAAGTAAACAGTTCATATTATTGATCACTCATTTCTTTTGGAGCTACATATTAATTATGGATATCCTCTCTCCCTACAATTTGACGTTTGCGCTGCACCCGGTCCTAATAGCTGTACCCGATCCTAATAGCTGTACCCGATCCTATAGCTGTACCCAATCCTATAGCTGTACCCGATCCTATAGCTGTACCCGATCCTAATAGCTGTACCCGATCCTAATAGCTGTATCCGATCCTAATAGCTGTACCCGATCCTATAGCTGTACCCGATCCTAATAGCTGTACCCGATCCTAATAGCTGTACCCGATCCTATAGCTGTACCCGATCCTATAGCTGTACCCGATCCTAATAGCTGTACCCGATCCTAATAGCTGTACCCGATCCTATAGCTGTACCCGATCCTATAGCTGTACCCGATCCTCTAGCTGCACAGCAGATCAGCAATCTGTTCACTAGCTCACCCAACCTCTGCTGAGTGACAGTTTGCTGGTCCAATCAGAGGGTGGAGTGTGCATTTCGCTAGCCAATCTGTTGCAAGGGCGATGCTGTAGCTACTGTGTCTAACTGCATGCTTAGTAAATCCACCCAGAGACTGTGTCACAAAATGAGACAAAACATTACAACATCTTGGCCAGATCATTTCAAGTCATCAGTCTCAAGTCATAGTTAAATTAGTGACTCAAGCCAGACTCGAGTCCACAACTCTGACACAACTCTGACAAGTGAAGATTATTTATGGCACTAGCCTGGTCCCAGATCTGTTTGCGCTCTCTTGCCAACACAACATAAATAATCTTCACTTATTCTTCTGTTTGCGCTCTCTTGCCAACACACCATAAATAATCTTCACTTATTCTTCTGTTTGCGCTCTCTTGCCAACACAACATAAATAATCTTCACTTATTCTTCTGTTTGCGCTCTCTTGCCAACACAACATAAATAATCTTCACTTATTCTTCTGTTTGCGCTCTCTTGCCAACACAACATAAATAATCCTCACTTATTCTTCTCTATGCGGTCAGGTTTTTCTCCAGCCTGACACAACAGGGACATTGTATCAGAGTGTATTGGTGGACCAGGACAGTCCAGTCAACGCTGACCTACTCCTGGACCAGTCTGGACAGAATGTCTACGTCCTCACTGACAGCAAGGTAACCCCTAGCCACTACCCCTAGACCCTAACCCCTAGCCACTACCCCTAGACCCTAACCCCTAGCCACTACCCCTAGACCCTAACCCCTAGCCACTACCCCTAGACCCTAACCCCTAGCCACTACCCCTAGACCCTAACCCCTAGCCACTACCCCTAGACTCTAATAGCCCCTAGCCACTACCCCTAGACTCTATCCCCTAAACACTACCCCTAGACTCTAACCCCTAGCCACTACCCCTAGACTCTAACCCCCTATCCACTACCCCTAGACTCTATCCCCTAAACACTACCCCTAGACTCTAGCCCCTAGCCACTACCCCTAGACTCTAACACCCTTATCCATGTGGATAATAGACCTGATGTCTCCTCTTTTAGCTCCATGTGGATAATATACCTAATGTCCCTCTCTCTCCCCCCATCCCCCCTCTCTCTCCCCCTTCCCCCTCTTCCCCACTCTCTTTTTCTCCCCCTCTCTACTCTCTCTCTCCAACACTCTCTACTCTCTCTCTCTCTCCACCATCTCTCTCCCCTCCATCTTTCTCTCTCTCCCCCTTCCCCCCCTCTTTCTCCCCCCTCTCCTCCTCTCTCTTGCTCTCTCCCCCTTCTCCTATCCCCCTCTCTCTTTCCCCCCCCCTCTCTACTCTCTCTCTCCCATCCCCATCTCTCTTTCTGTCTCCCTCCTATCTCTCTCACTTGTTCTCCCCCCCCTCTCTACTCTCTCTCCCCCCCCCTCTCTACTCTCTCTCTCCCCCCCCTCTCTACTCTCTCTCCCCCTCCCCCCCTCTTTCTCCCCCCTCTCTTCCTCTCTCTTGCTCTCTCCCCCCTTCCCCTATCCCCCTCTCTCTTTTTCTCTCCCCCCCCCTCTCTACTCTCTCTCTGCCATCCCCATCTCTCTTTCTGTCTCCCTCCTATCTCTCTCACTTGTTCTCTCCCCCCCCTCTCTACTCTCTCCCTCCCCCCCTCTCTACTCTCTCTCTCCCCCCCCTCTCTACTCTCTCTCTCCCCCCCTCTCTACTCTCTCTCTCCCCCTCCCCCCCTCTTTCTCCCCCCTCTCTTCCTCTCTCTTGCTCTCTCCCCCTTCCCCTATCCCCCTCTCTCTTTTTCTCCCCCCCCCTCTCTACTCTCTCTCTCCCATCCCCATCTCTCTTTCTGTCTCCCTCCTATCTCTCTCACTTGTTCTCTCCCCCCCCCTCTACTCTCTCTCTCCCCCCCTCTCTACTCTCTCTCCCCCCCCTCTCTACTCTCTCTCTCCCCCCCCCTCTCTACTCTCTCTCTCCCCCTCCCCCCCTCTTTCTCCCCCCTCTCTTCCTCTCTCTTGCTCTCTCCCCCCTTCCCCTATCCCCCTCTCTCTTTTTCTCTCCCCCCCTCTCTACTCTCTCTCTCCCATCCCCATCTCTCTTTCTGTCTCCCTCCTATCTCTCTCACTTGTTCTCTCCCCCCCCTCTCTACTCTCTCTCTCCCCCCCCTCTCTACTCTCTCTCTCCCCCCCCTCTCTACTCTCTCTCTCCCCCCCTCTCTACTCTCTCTCTCCCCCTCCCCCCCTCTTTCTCCCCCCTCTCTTCCTCTCTCTTGCTCTCTCCCCCCTTCCCCTATCCCCCTCTCTCTTTTTCCCCCCCCCCTCTCTACTCTCTCTCTCCCATCCCCATCTCTCTTTCTGTCTCCCTCCTATCTCTCTCACTTGTTCTCTCCCCCCTCTCTACTCTCTCTCTCCCCCCCCTCTCTACTCTCTCTCTCCCCCCCCTCTCTATTCTCTCTCTCCCCCCCCTCTCTACTCTCTCTCTCTCCCTCCCCCCCTCTTTCTCCCCCCTCTCTTCCTCTCTCTTGCTCTCTCCCCCCTTCCCCCTATCCCCCTCTCTCTTTTTCTCCCCCCCCCCTCTCTACTCTCTCTCTCCCATCCCCATCTCTCTTTCTGTCTCCCTCCTATCTCTCTCACTTGTTCTCTCCCCCCCCTCTCTACTCTCTCTCTCCCCCCCCCTCTCTACTCTCTCTCTCCCCCCCCTCTCTACTCTCTCTCTCCCCCCCTCTCTACTCTCTCTCTCCCCCTCCCCCCCTCTTTCTCCCCCCTCTCTTCCTCTCTCTTGCTCTCTCCCCCCTTCCCCTATCCCCCTCTCTCTTTTTCTCCCCCCCCTCTCTACTCTCTCTCTCCCATCCCCATCTCTCTTTCTGTCTCCCTCCTATCTCTCTCACTTGTTCTCTCCCCCCTCTCTACTCTCTCTCTCCCCCCCCCTCTCTACTCTCTCTCTCCCCCCCTCTCTATTCTCTCTCTCCCCCCCCTCTCTACTCTCTCTCTCTCCCTCCCCCCCTCTTTCTCCCCCCTCTCTTCCTCTCTCTTGCTCTCTCCCCCCTTCCCCTATCCCCCTCTCTCTTTTTCTCCCCCCCCCCCTCTCTACTCTCTTTCTCCCCTCCCCATCTCTCTCTCTCTCTTCCTCCTATCTCTCTCACTTGTTCTCTCCCCCCCCCTCTCTACTCTCTCTCTCTCCTTCCTATCTCTCTCTCCCCCCCCCCCCCCTCTCTACTCTCTCTCTCCCTCCTATCTCTCTCTCTCCCCCCCTCTCTCTACTCTCTCTCTCCCTCCTATCTCTCTCTCTCCCCCCCCTCTCTACTCTCTCTCTCCCATCCCCCCTCTCTCTCTCCCCTCCCCCTCTCTACTCTCTCTCTCTCTCTCAGGTGTCCAAGGTGGCTGTATGTCAGTGTGAACAGCAGCCCGACTGCCAGTCCTGTCTGTCTGTCAGAGATCCTTACTGTGGCTGGTGTGTCCTGGAGGGAAGGTACTGTACACAGCTACTCTTCCTGGGTTGTATTAGGGATCCCCGTTAGTTCCTGCCAAGGCAGCAGCTATTCTTCCTGGGGTTTATTATGGATCCCCGTTAGATCCTGCCAAGGCAGCAGCTACTCTTCCTGGGGTTTATTATGGATCCCCATTAGTTCCTGCCAAGGCAGCAGCTATTCTTCCTGGGGTTTATTATGGATCCCCGTTAGATCCTGCCAAGGCAGCAGCTATTCTTCCTGGGGTTTATTATGGATCCCCATTAGTTCCTGCCAAGGCAGCAGCTACTCTTCCTGGGGTTTATTACGGATCCCCATTAGTTCCTGCCAAGGCAGCAGCTACTCTTCCTGGGGTTTATTATGTATCCCCATTAGTTCCTGCCAAGGCAGCAGCTACTCTTCCTGGGGTTTATTATGTATCCCCATTAGTTCCTGCCAAGGCAGCAGCTACTCTTCCTGGGGTTTATTATGGATCCCCGTTAGTTCCTGCCAAGGCAGCAGCTATTCTTCCTGGGGTTTATTATGGATCCCCGTTAGATCCTGCCAAGGCAGCAGCTATTCTTCCTGGGGTTTATTATGGATCCCCGTTAGATCCTGCCAAGGCAGCAGCTACTCTTCCTGGGGTTTATTATGGATCCCCATTAGTTCCTGCCAAGGCAGCAGCTACTCTTCCTGGGGTTTATTATGGATCCACGTTAGTTCCTGTCAAGGCAGCAGCTACTCTTCCTGGGGTTTATTATGGATCCCCGTTAGTTCCTGCCAAGGCAGCAGCTACTCTTCCTGGGGTTTAGTATGGATACCCATTAGTTCCTGCCAAAGCAGCAGCTACTCTTCCTGGGGTTTATTAGGGATCCCCGTTAGTTCCTGCCAAGACAGCAGCTACTCTTCCTGGGGTTTATTATGGATCCCCATTAGTTCCTGTCAAGGCAGCAGCTACTCTTCCTGGGGTTTAGTATGGATACCCATTAGTTCCTGCCAAAGCAGCAGCTACTCTTCCTGGGGTTTATTAGGGATCCCCGTTAGTTCCTGCCAAGACAGCAGCTACTCTTCCTGGGGTTTATTATGGATCCCCATTAGTTCCTGCCAAGGCAGCAGCTACTCTTCCTGGGGTTTAGTATGGATACCCGTTAGTTCCTGCCAAAGCAGCAGCTACTCTTCCTGGGGTTTATTATGGATCCCCATTAGTTCCTACCAAGGCAGCAGCTATTCTTCCTGGGGTTTATTAGGGATCCACGTTAGTTCCTGCCAAGGTAGCAGCTACTCTTCCTGGGGTTTATTATGGATCCCGGTTAGTTCCTGCCAAGGCAGCAGCTACTCTTCCTGGGGTTTATTATGGATCCCCGTTAGTTCCTGCCAAGGCAGCAGCTACTCTTCCTGGGGTTTATTTTGGATCCCCGTTAGTTCCTGCCAAGGCAGCAGCTACTCTTCCTGGGGTTTATTATGGATCCCCATTAGTTCCTGTCAAGGCAGCAGCTACTCTTCCTGGGGTTTATTATGGATACCCATTAGTTCCTGCCAAGGCAGCAGCTATTCTTCCTGGGGTTTATTAGGGATTCCCATTAGTTCCTCCCAAGACAGCAGCTACTCTTCCTGGAGTTTATTATGGATCCCCATGAGTTCCTGCCAAGGCTGCAGCTACTCTTCCTGGGGTTTATTATGGATCCCCATTAGTTCCTGCCAAGGCAGCAGCTATTCTTCCTGGGGTTTATTGGGGATCCATGTTAGTTCCTGCCAAGGCAGCAGCTACTCTTCCTGAGGTTTATTATGGATCTCCGTTAGTTCCTGCCAAGGCAGCAGCTACTCTTCCTGTGGTTTATTATGGATCCCCGTTAGTTCCTGCCAAGTCAGCAGCTACTCTTCCTGGGGTTTATTATGGATACCCATTAGTTCCTGCCAAAGCAGCAGCTACTCTTCCTGGGGTTTATTATGGATCCCAGTTAGTTCCTGCCAAGGCAGCAGCTACTCTTCCTGGGGTTTATTATGGATCCCCATTAGTTCCTGCCAAGGCAGCAGCTACTCTTCCTGGGGTTTATTATGGATCCCCATTAGTTCCTGCCAAGGCAGCAGCTACTCTTCCTGGGGTTTATTATGGATCCCCGTTAGTTCCTGCCAAGGAAGCAGCTATTCTTCCTGGGGTTTATTATGGATCCCCGTTAGATCCTGCCAAGGCAGCAGCTACTCTTCCTGGGGTTTATTATGGATCCCCGTTAGTTCCTGTCAAGGCAGCAGCTACTCTTCCTGGGGTTTATTATGGATCCCCGTTAGTTCCTGCCAAGGCAGCAGCTACTCTTCCTGGGGTTTATTATGGATCCCCGTTAGTTCCTGCCAAGGCAGCAGCTACTCTTTCTGGGGTATATTATGGATCCCCGTCAGTTCCTGCCAAAGCAGCAGCTACTCTTCCTGGGGTTTATTATGGATCCCCGTTAGTTCCTGCCAAGGCAGCAGCTACTCTTCCTGGGGTTTAGTATGGATACCCATTAGTTCCTGCCAAGGCAGCAGCTATTCTTCCTGGGGTTTATTAGGGATCCCCGTTAGTTCCTGCCAAGACAGCAGCTACTCTTCCTGGGGTTTATTATGGATCCCCATTAGTTCCTGTCAAGGCAGCAGCTACTCTTCCTGGGGTTTATTATGGATACCCATTAGTTCCTGCCAAAGCAGCAGCTACTCTTCCTGGGGTTTATTAGGGATCCCCGTTAGTTCCTGCCAAGACAGCAGCTACTCTTCCTGGGGTTTATTATGGATCCCCATTAGTTCCTGTCAAGGCAGCAGCTACTCTTCCTGGGGTTTAGTATGGATACCCATTAGTTCCTGCCAAAGCAGCAGCTACTCTTCCTGGGGTTTATTAGGGATCCCCGTTAGTTCCTGCCAAGACAGCAGCTACTCTTCCTGGGGTTTATTATGGATCCCCATTAGTTCCTGCCAAGGCAGCAGCTACTCTTCCTGGGGTTTAGTATGGATACCCGTTAGTTCCTGCCAAAGCAGCAGCTACTCTTCCTGGGGTTTATTATGGATCCCCATTAGTTCCTACCAAGGCAGCAGCTATTCTTCCTGGGGTTTATTAGGGATCCACGTTAGTTCCTGCCAAGGTAGCAGCTACTCTTCCTGGGGTTTATTATGGATCCCGGTTAGTTCCTGCCAAGGCAGCAGCTACTCTTCCTGGGGTTTATTATGGATCCCCGTTAGTTCCTGCCAAGGCAGCAGATACTCTTCCTGGGGTTTATTTTGGATCCCCGTTAGTTCCTGCCAAGGCAGCAGCTACTCTTCCTGGGGTTTATTATGGATCCCCATTAGTTCCTGTCAAGGCAGCAGCTACTCTTCCTGGGGTTTATTATGGATACCCATTAGTTCCTGGCAAGGCAGCAGCTACTCTTCCTGGGGTTTATTATGGATCCCCGTTAGTTCCTGCCAAGGCAGCAGCTATTCTTCCTGGGGTTTATTATGGATCCCCGTTAGATCCTGCCAAGGCAGCAGCTACTCTTCCTGGGGTTTATTATGGATCCCCGTTAGTTCCTGCCAAGGCAGCAGCTATTCTTCCTGGGGTTAATTATGGATCCCCGTTAGATCCTGCCAAGGCAGCAGCTACTCTTCCTGGGGTTTATTATGGATCCACGTTAGTTCCTGTCAAGGCAGCAGCTACTCTTCCTGGGGTTTATTATGGATCCCCGTTAGTTCCTGCCAAGGCAGCAGCTACTCTTCCTGGGGTTTAGTATGGATACCCATTAGTTCCTGCCAAAGCAGCAGCTACTCTTCCTGGGGTTTATTAGGGATCCCCGTTAGTTCCTGCCAAGACAGCAGCTACTCTTCCTGGGGTTTATTATGGATCCCCGTTAGTTCCTGTCAAGGCAGCAGCTACTCTTCCTGGGGTTTATTATGGATCCCCGTTAGTTCCTGCCAAGGCAGCAGCTACTCTTTCTGGGGTATATTATGGATCCCCGTTAGTTCCTGCCAAAGCAGCAGCTACTCTTCCTGGGGTTTATTATGGATCCCCATTAGTTCCTGCCAAGGCAGCAGCTACTCTTCCTGGGGTTTAGTATGGATACCCGTTAGTTCCTGCCAAAGCAGCAGCTACTCTTCCTGGGGTTTATTATGGATCCCCATTAGTTCCTACCAAGGCAGCAGCTATTCTTCCTGGGGTTTATTAGGGATCCACGTTAGTTCCTGCCAAGGTAGCAGCTACTCTTCCTGGGGTTTATTATGGATCCCGGTTAGTTCCTGCCAAGGCAGCAGCTACTCTTCCTGGGGTTTATTATGGATCCCCGTTAGTTCCTGCCAAGGCAGCAGCTACTCTTCCTGGGGTTTATTATGGATCCCGGTTAGTTCCTGCCAAGGCAGCAGCTACTCTTCCTGGGGTTTATTATGGATCCCCATTAGTTCCTGTCAAGGCAGCAGCTACTCTTCCTGGGGTTTATTATGGATACCCATTAGTTCCTGCCAAGGCAGCAGCTATTCTTCCTGGGGTTTATTAGGGATTCCCATTAGTTCCTCCCAAGACAGCAGCTACTCTTCCTGGAGTTTATTATGGATCCCCATGAGTTCCTGCCAAGGCTGCAGCTACTCTTCCTGGCGTTTATTATGGATCCCCATTAGTTCCTGCCAAGGCAGCAGCTATTCTTCCTGGGGTTTATTGGGGATCCATGTTAGTTCCTGCCAAGGCAGCAGCTACTCTTCCTGGGGTTTATTATGGATCTCCGTTAGTTCCTGCCAAGGCAGCAGCTACTCTTCCTGGGGTTTATTATGGATCCCCGTTAGTTCCTGCCAAGGCAGCAGCTACTCTTCCTGGGGTTTATTATGGATACCCATTAGTTCCTGCCAAAGCAGCAGCTACTCTTCCTGGGGTTTATTATGGATCCCAGTTAGTTCCTGCCAAGGCAGCAGCTACTCTTCCTGGGGTTTATTATGGATCCCCGTTAGTTCCTGCCAAGGAAGCAGCTATTCTTCCTGGGGTTTATTATGGATCCCCGTTAGATCCTGCCAAGGCAGCAGCTACTCTTCCTGGGGTTTATTATGGATCCCCGTTAGTTCCTGTCAAGGCAGCAGCTACTCTTCCTGGGGTTTATTATGGATCCCCGTTAGTTCCTGCCAAGGCAGCAGCTACTCTTCCTGGGGTTTATTATGGATCCCCGTTAGTTCCTGCCAAGGCAGCAGCTACTCTTTCTGGGGTATATTATGGATCCCCGTCAGTTCCTGCCAAAGCAGCAGCTACTCTTCCTGGGGTTTATTATGGATCCCCGTTAGTTCCTGCCAAGGCAGCAGCTACTCTTCCTGGGGTTTAGTATGGATACCCATTAGTTCCTGCCAAGGCAGCAGCTATTCTTCCTGGGGTTTATTAGGGATCCCCGTTAGTTCCTGCCAAGACAGCAGCTACTCTTCCTGGGGTTTATTATGGATCCCCATTAGTTCCTGTCAAGGCAGCAGCTACTCTTCCTGGGGTTTATTATGGATCCCCATTAGTTCCTGCCAAGGCAGCAGCTACTCTTCCTGGGGTTTATTATGGATCCCAGTTAGTTCCTGCCAAGGCAGCAGCTACTCTTCCTGGGGTTTATTATGGATCCCCGTTAGTTCCTGCCAAGGAAGCAGCTATTCTTCCTGGGGTTTATTATGGATTCCCGTTAGATCCTGCCAAGGCAGCAGCTACTCTTCCTGGGGTTTATTATGGATCCCCGTTAGTTCCTGTCAAGGCAGCAGCTACTCTTCCTGGGGTTTATTATGGATCCCCGTTAGTTCCTGCCAAGGCAGCAGCTACTCTTCCTGGGGTTTATTATGGATCCCCGTTAGTTCCTGCCAAGGCAGCAGCTACTCTTTCTGGGGTATATTATGGATCCCCGTCAGTTCCTGCCAAAGCAGCAGCTACTCTTCCTGGGGTTTATTATGGATCCCCGTTAGTTCCTGCCAAGGCAGCAGCTACTCTTCCTGGGGTTTAGTATGGATACCCATTAGTTCCTGCCAAGGCAGCAGCTATTCTTCCTGGGGTTTATTAGGGATCCCCGTTAGTTCCTGCCAAGACAGCAGCTACTCTTCCTGGGGTTTATTATGGATCCCCATTAGTTCCTGTCAAGGCAGCAGCTACTCTTCCTGGGGTTTATTATGGATCCCCATTAGTTCCTGCCAAGGCAGCAGCTACTCTTCCTGGGGTTTATTAAGGATCTCCATTAGTTCCTGCCAAGGCAGCAGCTACTCTTCCTGGGGTTTATTATGGAGCCCCATTAGTTCCTGCCAAGGCAGCAGCTACTCTTCCTGGGGTTTATTATGGATCCCCATTAGTTCCTTCCAAGGCAGCAGCTACTCTTCCTGGGGTTTATTATGGATCCCCATTAGTTCCTGCCAAGGCAGAAGCTACTCTTCCTGGGGTTTATTATGGATCCCCATTAGTTCCTGTCAAGGCAGCAGCTACTCTTCCTGGGGTCCAGCAGTGCATATGTTATCGTGTGTGCGTGTGTCTGTGTGTGTGTGTCTCTTCAAAGTCCCCGCTGTTCTATAAGGTATATTTTTATCTGTTTTATAAATCTTATTCTCCTGCTGCATCAGTTACCTGATGTGGAATAGAGTTCCATGTAGTCATGGCTCTATGTAGTACTGTGTGCCTCCCATAGTCTGTTCTGGACTTGGGGGACTGTGAAGAGACCTCTGGTGGCATGTCTTGTAGGGTAGTCATGGGTGTCTGAGCTGTGTGCCAGTAGTTTAGACAGACAGCTCGGGGCATTCAACATGTCAATACCTCTCGTATATACAAGTAGTGATGAAGTCAATCTCTCCTCTTTGAGCCAGGAGAAACTGACATGCATATTATCATTGTTAGCTCTCCGTGTAGATTTAAGGGCCATCCGTGCTGCTCTGTTCTGAGACAATTGTAATTTTCCCTGTTTGTGTCACCTGATCGCACGACTGAACAGTAGTCCAGGTGGACAAAACTGAAGCCTGTAGGACCTGCCTTGTTGATAGTGCCGTGTCCTCTGTCACAAACATACACACTGTTAAAGCCCCGTTTCCTCTGTCACAAACATACACACTGTTAAAGCCCCGTTTCCTCTGTCACACGTTTCCATGTTAACCTGTGTTTATACAGCCGTTTCCTCTGTCACACGTTTCCATGTTAACCTGTATTTACACAGCCGTTTCCTCTGTCACACGTTTCCATGTTAACCTGTATTTACACAGCCGTTTCCTCTGTCACACGTTTCCATGTTAACCTGTGTTTATACAGCCGTTTCCTCTGTCACACGTTTCCATGTTAACCTGTGTTTATACCGCTGACACAGATGCACTCGTAGACTGGAGTGTAGTCGTGAGGGCCAGGCCAACCACTGGCTGTGGAGCTGCCAGCCTGCCAACCAGCCTGCCAACCAGTGTGTGACTGTCCAGAGCCTAAAGCCTGCCATCCAGAGCAGAGAGGAGGAGACTCGGGTGGGTTACAGATCTTCAACAGTATAGTATATCTAGAAACATTGTGTGACAGATCTGTGGGAGGAGATTCGGTGAAGTAACTCAGTGGAGGTGTCTGGGCTTGTCTAGTGGGTAATGTCTAGGGGGTAATGTCTAGGGGGTAATGTCTGGTGGGTAATGGCTGGGCTGGTCTAGTGGGTAATGTCTAGTGGGTAATGTCTAGGGGGTAATGTCTGGTGGGTAATGGCTGGGCTGGTCTAGTGGGTAATGTTTAGTGGGTAATGTCTAGGGGGTAATGTCTGGTGGGTAATGGCTGGGCTGGTCTAGTGGGTAATGTCTAGTGGGTAATGGCTGGTGGGTAATGGCTAGTGGGTAATGTCTAGTGGATAATGTCTAGTGGGTAATATCTGGGCTGGTCTAGTGGGTAATGTCTATGGGGGTAATGTCTAGGGGGTAATGTCTGGGCTGGTCTAATGGGTAATGTCTAGGGGGTAATGTCTAATGGGTAATGGCTGGGCTGGTCTAGTGGGTAATGTCTAGGGGGTAATGTCTAATGGGTAATGTCTGGGCTGGTCTAGGGGGTAATGTCTGGGCGGGTTTAGGGTGTAATGGCTGGGCTGGTTTAGGGGGTAATGTCTGGGCTGGTCTAGTGGGTAATGTCTGGGCTGGTCTAGGGGGTAACGTATGGGCTGGTCTAGGGGGTAACGTATGGGCTGGTCTAGGGGGTAACGTCTGGGCTGGTCTAGTAGGTAATGTCTGGGCTGGTCTAGTGGGTAATGTCTGGGCTGGTTTAGGGGGTAATGTCTGGGCTGGTTTAGGGGGTAATGTCTGGGCTGGTCTAGGGGGTAATGTCTGGGCTGGTCTAGGGGGTAATGTCTGGGCTGGTCTAGTGGGTAATGTCTGGGCTGGTTTAGGGGGTAATGTCTGGGCTCGTCTAGTGGGTAATGTCTGGGCTGGTCTAGTGGGTAATGTCTGGGCTGGTCTAGGGGGTAATGTCTGGGCTGGTCTAGTGGGTAACGTCTGGGCTGGTCTAGTGGGTAACGTCTGGGCTGGTCTAGGGGGTAACATCTGGGCTGGTCTAGTGGGTAACGTCTGGGCTGGTCTAGTGGGTAATGTCTGGGCTTGTTTAGGGGGTAATGTCTGGGCTGGTCAAGGATTTAATGTCTAGTGGGTAATGTCTGGGCTGGTCCTGCAGTAAATGTATTTATTAATCCCTCCATCCCTCCACACTACCTCTATGTCTCTCCCCCACTCTCTTTCTATCTGTCCCAATAAACCTTTAAAATGCTTATAAAATATATATATATAATATAATATATAGATCTCTATCCCAGGTGTCTCTAACAGTGGCCCAGCTGCCCACCCTGTCAGAGGAGGAGTCTCTTTCCTGCTCCTTCGGAACCCTCCCCGCTCAGCCAGCCATCGTCAAGGGAACCACCATCACCTGTCAATCACCCCTGCCTGAGCTCCTCCCACCCAGCCCACCAGGAAGTGGTAGGTTGCCCTTTTTATTTTACATTTTTTATATATAAAAAAAATCTGTAATTATTAGATTTGTATTCATAATTATTTAATTACTGGACAATTTAATCAATGTAATTAATTTATTATTTATCCAAATTAATCTAATTGAGAAATAACCGAGGTGGCAGGTAGCCTAGCGGTTAGCGAGATGAGCCAGCAGCGGGAGGGTTGCCAGTACAAATCCTGTGTCTGACTGGAAAAATCTGGCGGGATGTGAACTGGCAACCAGAGGGTTGCTGGTATCAAATCCTAGAAGCTATTGCCTGCTGTTGTGCCCTCGAGCAAGGCACTTAGCCCCCACAACAACTGCTCACTCGCACCTCTTCAAAAAAAAATGTATGTGTATGACTGATTATGAGATTGACTGATCATCCATTGAGGCAACTGTGGAGGCTGTATGTGGGAAGAACAGTCAACTGACTGGTCCAAAACCAGTACGACCACCATTTCATTCAAATAGGAGACCAGCTGAGATAAAATGCTCATTAAGAGCATCACAAATCTGAACTTTTTTAGTAATGATGCAGAACTCTAAATCTACTTGATTGGACAGGGAAGTAGAAGAATGACCCCGCTTCAGTGAATTAACGGTTTTCCAGAATCAAGAGGGATCACTAACAGAGTCTGTCATAGCACTAAGGAAGTAGTTTCATTTGGCCTGTTTAACAGAGTCTGTCATAGCACTAAGGAAGTAGTTTCATTTGGCCTGTTTAACAGTCTGTCATAGCACTAAGGAAGTAGTTTCATTTGGCCTGTTTAACAGAGTCTGTCATAGCACTAAGGAAGTAGTTTCATTTGGCCTGTTTAACAGAGTCTGTCATAGCACTAAGGAAGTAGTTTCATTTGGCCTGTATAACAGTCTGTCATAGCACTAAGGAAGTAGTTTCATTTGGCCTGTTTAACAGTCTGTCATAGCACTAAGGAAGTAGTTTCATTTGGCCTGTTTAACAGAGTCTGTCATAGCACTAAGGAAGTAGTTTCATTTGGCCTGTTTAACAGTCTGTCATAGCACTAAGGAAGTAGTTTCATTTGACCTGTTTAACAGAGTCTGTCATAGCACTAAGGAAGTAGTTTCATTTGGCCTGTTTAACAGAGTCTGTCATAGCACTAAGGAAGTAGTTTCATTTGGCCTGTTTAACAGAGTCTGTCATAGCACTAAGGAAGTAGTTTCATTTGGCCTGTTTAACAGAGTCTGTCATAGCGCTAAGGAAGTAGTTTCATTTGGCCTGTTTAACAGAGTCTGTCATAGCGCTAAGGAAGTAGTTTCATTTGGCCTGTTTAACAATCTGTCATAGCACTAAGGAAGTAGTTTCATTTGACCTGTTTAACAGAGTCTGTCATAGCACTAAGGAAGTAGTTTCATTTGGCCTGTTTAACAGAGTCTGTCATAGCACTAAGGAAGTAGTTTCATTTGGCCTGTTTAACAGAGTCTGTCATAGCACTAAGGAAGTAGTTTCATTTGGCCTGTTTAACAGAGTCTGTCATAGCACTAAGGAAGTAGTTTCATTTGGCCTGTTTAACAGAGTCTGTCATAGCACTAAGGAAGTAGTTTCATTTGGCCTGTTTAACAGAGTCTGTCATAGCACTAAGGAAGTAGTTTCATTTGGCCTGTTTAACAGAGTCTGTCATAGCGCTAAGGAAGTAGTTTCATTTGGCCTGTTTAACAGAGTCTGTCATAGCACTAAGGAAGTAGTTTCATTTGGCCTGTTTAACAGTCTGTCATAGCACTAAGGAAGTAGTTTCATTTGGCCTGTTTAACAGAGTCTGTCATAGCACTAAGGAATTAGTTTCATTTGGCCTGTTTAACAGAGTCTGTCATAGCACTAAGGAAGTAGTTTCATTTGGCCTGTTTAACAGAGTCTGTCATAGCACTAAGGAAGTAGTTTCATTTGGCCTGTTTAACAGTCTGTCATAGAGCTAAGGAAGTAGTTTCATTTGGCCTGTTTAACAGTCTGTCATAGCACTAAGGAAGTAGTTTCATTTGGCCTGTTTAACAGTCTGTCATAGCACTAAGGAAGTAGTTTCATTTGGCCTGTTTAACAGTCTGTCATAGAGCTAAGGAAGTAGTTTCATTTGGCCTGTTTAACAGTCTGTCATAGAGCTAAGGAAGTAGTTTTATTTGGCCTGTTTAACAGTCTGTCATAGCACTAAGGAAGTAGTTTCATTTGGCCTGTTTAACAGAGTCTGTCATAGCACTAAGGAAGTAGTTTCATTTGGCCTGTTTAACAGTCTGTCATAGCACTAAGGAAGTAGTTTCATTTGGCCTGTTTAACAGTCTGTCATAGCACTAAGGAAGTAGTTTCATTTGGCCTGTTTAACAGTCTGTCATAGAGCTAAGGAAGTAGTTTTATTTGGCCTGTTTAACAGTCTGTCATAGCACTAAGGAAGTAGTTTCATTTGGCCTGTTTAACAGAGTCTGTCATAGCACTAAGGAAGTAGTTTCATTTGGCCTGTTTAACAGAGTCTGTCATAGCACTAAGGAAGTAGTTTCATTTGGCCTGTTTAACAGTCTGTCATAGCACTAAGGAAGTAGTTTCATTTGGCCTGTTTAACAGTCTGTCATAGCACTAAGGAAGTAGTTTTATTTGGCCTGTTTAACAGTCTGTCATAGCACTAAGGAAGTAGTTTCATTTGGCCTGTTTAACAGTCTGTCATAGCACTAAGGAAGTAGTTTCATTTGGCCTGTTTAACAGTCTGTCATAGCACTAAGGAAGTAGTTTCATTTGGCCTGTTTAACAGTCTGTCATAGCACTAAGGAAGTAGTTTCATTTGGCCTGTTTAACAGAGTCTGTCATAGCACTAAGGAAGTAGTTTCATTTGGCCTGTTTAACAGTCTGTCATAGTACTAAGGAAGTAGTTTCATTTGGCCTGTTTAACAGTCTGTCATAGCACTAAGGAAGTAGTTTCATTTGGCCTGTTTAACAGTCTGTCATAGCACTAAGGAAGTAGTTTCATTTGGCCTGTTTAACAGAGTCTGTCATAGCACTAAGGAAGTAGTTTCATTTGGCCTGTTTAACAGTCTGTCATAGCACTAAGGAAGTAGTTTCATTTGGCCTGTTTAACAGAGTCTGTCATAGCACTAAGGAAGTAGTTTCATTTGGCCTGTTTAACAGTCTGTCATAGCACTAAGGAAGTAGTTTCATTTGGCCTGTTTAACAGTCTGTCATAGCACTAAGGAAGTAGTTTCATTTGGCCTGTTTAACAGAGTCTGTCATAGTACTAAGGAAGTAGTTTCATTTGGCCTGTTTAACAGTCTGTCATAGCGCTAAGGAAGTAGTTTCATTTGGCCTGTTTAACAGTCTGTCATAGTACTAAGGAAGTAGTTTCATTTGGCCTGTTTAACAGAGTCTGTCATAGCACTAAGGAAGTAGTTTCATTTGGCCTGTTTAACAGAAGCATGGGACCTATTTCTCAGTTGCCTGAATAGCTGCCAATCAGCTAACGAGACAGTTTGTCCAGCCTTGGCCCAGAGTTGGTCTAAGAATGAATGCCAGGTGTCAACGTCTTGAGGAAACCTGGCACCGTCCCTACAGTGAAGCATGGTGGTGGCATCATGCTGTGGGGATGTTTTTGAGCGGCAGGGACTGGGAGACTAGTCAGGATCGAAGGAAAGATGAACAGAGCAAAGTACAGAGAGATCCTTAATGAAAACCTGCTCCAGAGCGCTCAGGACCTCAGACTGGGGCGTAGGTTCACCTTCCAACAGGACAACGACCCTAAGCACACAGCCAAGACAACACAGGAGTGGCTTCAGGACAAGTTTCTGAATGTCCTTGAGTGGCCCAGCCAGAGCCCGGACTTGAACCCCATCGAACATCTCTGGAGAGACCTGAAATTAGCTGTGCAGCGATGCTACCCATCAAACCTGACAGCTTGAGAGGATCTTCAGAGAACAATGGGAGAAACTCCCCAAATACAGGTGTGCCAAGCTTGTAGCGTCATACCCAAGAAGACTCGAGGCTGTAATCGCTGCCAAATGTGCTTCAACAAAGTACTGAGTAAAGGGTCTGAATACTTATGTAAATGTGATATTTCAGTTTTCAATTTTGAATAAATTAGCAAACATTTCTAAAAACCTGTTTTTGCTTTGTCAATATGGGGTATTGTGATGTCATTATGGGGTATTGTGATGCCATTATGGGGGATTGTGATGTCATTATGGGGGATTGTGATGTCATTATGGGGTATTGTGATGCCATTATGGGGGATTGTGTGTAGATTGATGAGGAGAAAACATATTGAATCAATTTTGAATTTAGGCTGTAACGTAACAAAATGTGTAAAAAGTCAAGGGGTCTGAATACTTTCTGAAGGTACTGTATCCCTCTCTGTCCTTTCCATAGACCTTAATGTCTCTGGGATTTTTGCTATGCACTGGTATTATTATGTATCCTAATATATCTTTATGGTCTGTCTGCCTGTCTGTCTGTCTGTCTTGTCTGTCTTGTCTGTCTTGTCTGTCTGCCTGTCTGCCTGTCTGCCTGTCTGTCTGTCTGTCTGCCTGACTCCCTGTCTGTCTGCCTGACTCCCTGTCTGTCTGCCTGCCTGCCTGTCTGCCTGTCTGCCTGTCTGTCTGTGTGTCTGTCTGTCTGTCTGTCTGTCTGTCTGTCTGTCTGTCTGTCTGTCTGTAGACCACATGTCTCTGCGTGTGTCTGTGATGTTCAGAGACGTGACCATCTCTAGCAGTGACATCATCTTCTACGACTGTCGAGCTGTGGGCCAACTCAACACCACCTCCCCGTAAGAGATCACAGACATGCCAGTGTTTCCTCTACAGTCATTTAAGAGATCACAGACATTCCAGTGTTTCCTCTATAGTCATTTAAGAGATCCCACACCAGACATGCCAGTGTTTCCTCTATAGTCATTTAAGAGATCACAGACATTCCAGTGTTTCCTCTATTGTCATTTAAGAGATCACAGACATGCCAGTGTTTCCTCTATAGTCATTTAAGAGATCCCACACCAGACATGTCAGTGTTTCCTCTACAGTCATTTAAGAGATCCCACACCAGACATGCCAGTGTTTCCTCTATAGTCATTTAAGAGATCCCACACCAGACATGCCAGTGTTTCCTCTACAGTCATTTAAGAGATCCCACACCAGACATGCCAGTGTTTCCTCTACAGTCATTTAAGAGATCCCACACCAGACATGCCAGTGTTTCCTCTACAGTCATTTAAGAGATCCCACACCAGACATGCCAGTGTTTCCTCTACAGTCATTTAAGAGATCACAGACATGCCAGTGTTTCCTCTCTAGTCATTTAAGAGATCCCACACCAGACATGCCAGTGTTTCCTCTACACTCATTTAAGAGATCCCAGACCAGACATGCCAGTGTTTCCTCTACAGTCATTTAAGAGATCCCAGACATGCCAGTGTTTCCTCTACAGTCATTTAAGAGATCCCACACCAGACATGCCAGTGTTTCCTCTATAGTCATTTAAGAGATCACACACCAGACATGCCAGTGTTTCCACTACAGTCATTTAAGAGATCCCACACCAGACATGCCAGTGTTTCCACTACAGTCATTTAAGAGATCCCAGACATGCCAGTGTTTCCTCTACAGTCATTTAAGAGATCCCACACCAGACATGCCAGTGTTTCCTCTATAGTCATTTAAGAGATCCCACACCAGACATTCCAGTGTTTCCTCTACAGTCATTTAAGAGATCCCACACCAGACATGCCAGTGTTTCCACTACAGTCATTTAGCAGCGGCGGGATGGTGAAACATTGTTAACTTAAACCAGACTAAAACCATAAATAAAGTATGTAGAAGAGAGATGGAGCTGTAATATGTTTTAATAAATATCATCTTTGAGAACTAACAACCACCATGATATCATGGCATGGAGCCCCCATGTGATTTAGTTATAATGTCAGTCAGATAGCATAAGGACGAGGCATAACTCATGGTCTTAATGTGTAGAACTACATGGGATTAGCTTTGGCCACGCCCATGACCCCCGCCCCTTAACTCTGCCACCGCGGATGAAAAAAATCCTAGGGGAAACACTACATGCACACACACGCATACACACATAGACACACAGACACACACACACACACACACACACACACACACGCAGACACACACACACGCAGACACACACACACGCAGACACACACACACACACACACACACACACACACACACACACACTCACACTCACACTCACAGTCACACACACACAGTCACACAAGCTCTGTCTGTATTCTAGGTGTATGGCGTGTGTGGGCAGTGTGTGGCCATGTAACTGGTGTGTTCTGGATGGGCTGTGTACCCACACCAACAACGGCTGTCCCAGGCAGCACACCATACACAACTCACTGGTAAGACAACCCCTGAACATGGATGGTTGTTTCACAGCCTCTTTCAGCTGTCCCAGGCAGCACACCATACACAACTCACTGGTAAGACAACCCCTGAACATGGATGGTTGTTTCACAGCCTCTTTCAGCTGTCCCAGGCAGCACACCATACACAACTCACTGGTAAGACAACCCCTGAACATGGATGGTTGTTTCACAGCCTCTTTCAGCTGTCCCAGGCAGCACACCATACACAACTCACTGGTAAGACAACCCCTGAACATGGATGGTTGTTTCACAGCCTCTTTCAGCTGTCCCAGGCAGCACACCATACACAACTCACTGGTAAGACAACCCCTGAACATGGATGGTTGTTTCACAGCCTCTTTCAGCTGTCCCAGGCAGCACACCATACACAACTCACTGGTAAGACAACCCCTGAACATGGATGGTTGTTTCACAGCCTCTTCTCTCCACTTTGAGTTATTCCAAACTGTATCTTTTTGTCCCAAATGTCTCCCTGTACCCTATTCCCATAGGGCCCTGGTTGGAAGTAGTGCACTATAAAGGAAATAGGATACGGTCTGTTGTTTTCTGCTGTAATATAATATTTGTGTGCTTCTCCCTCCGGGCCACTAGGAGGAGCAGCTGGAGCCACGGGGTCCAGACTCTTGTCCCTGTGTGTGGGCTCTACAGAGCTCTCCTCTGGTCCCCATGGGCTTCCTGTCCCCTCTGACCCTACTGGGGAGGAACTTGGACATGTTTCAGGTAAAGCCTAACCTCTGACCCCTAACCTTTCCTGTCCCCTCTGACCCTACTGGGCATGTTTCAGGTAAAGCCTAACCTCTGTCCCCTAACCTTTCCTGTCCCCTCTGACCCTACTGGGCAGGAACCTGAACATGTTTCAGGTAAAGCCTAATCTCTGACCCCTGACCTTTCCTGACCCTACTGGGCAGGAACCTGAACATGTTTCAGGTAAAGCCTAACCTCTGACCCCTAACCTTTCCTGACCCTACTGGGGAGGAACCTGAACATGTTTCAGGTAAAGCCTAACCTCTGACCCCTAACCTTTCCTGTCCCCTCTGACCCTACTGGGGAGGAACTTGGACATGTTTCAGTTAAAGCCTAACCTCTGACCCCTAACATTTCCTGTCCCCTCTGACCCTACTGGGGAGGAACTTGGGCATGTTTCAGGTGATTGGACTCAGTAGTGTCCTAGAAATGCAGTATAGATAATGATTACAAACATATGCACAGTTAATTTAAATCCTTTGTCCTTTAATAAAAATCAAATAATCATGTTTACGTTGATGCTTCATCTTGTTTGATTTGACAAATAACATTTGATTTGATTTGATTTGTTGTCAGGGTGAGGAGCAGTATGTGTGTGTCGTGGTTGTGGAAGGGGAGGAGCTTAAACTGAACGCCACCCTGGAGAAAGATCCGGAAAACATGACGTACAACTTCACCTGCTCTGCCCACAAGGTATTCACAAACCCCATAGACACACCTTCACCTGCTCTGCCCACAAGGTATTCACAATCCCCATAGACACACCTTCACCTGCTCTGCCCACAAGGTATTCACAATCCCCATAGACACACCTTCACCTGCTCTGCCCACAAGGTATTCACAAACCCCATAGACACAACTACACCTGCTCTGCCCACAAGGTATTCACAAACCCCATAGACACACCTTCACCTGCTCTGCCCACAAGGTATTCACAAACCCCATAGACACAACTACACCTGCTCTGCCCACAAGGTATTCACAAACCCCATAGACACACCTTCACCTGCTCTGCCCACAAGGTATTCACAAACCCCATAGACACAACTACACCTGCTCTGCCCACAAGGTATTCACAAACCCCATAGACACATTTTCACCTGCTCTATCCACAAGGTATTCACAAACCCCGTAGACACACCTGCTCTGCCCACAAGGTATTCACAAACCCCATAGACACACCTTCACCTGCTCTGCCCACAAGGTATTCACAAACCCCATAGACACACCTTCACCTGCTCTGCCCACAAGGTATTCACAAACCCCATAGACACACCTTCACCTGCTCTGCCCACAAGGTATTCACAAACCCCATAGACACACCTTCACCTGCTCTGCCCACAAGGTATTCACAAACCCCATAGACACACCTTCACCTGCTCTGCCCACAAGGTATTCACAAACCCCATAGACACACCTTCATCTGCTCTGCCCACAAGGTATTCACAAACCCCATAGACACACCTACATCTGCTCTGCCCACAAGGTATTCACAAACCCCATAGACACACCTTCACCTGCTCTGCCCACAAGGTATTCACAAACCCCATAGACACACCTTCACCTGCTCTGCCCACAAGGTATTCACAAACCCCATAGACACACCTTCACCTGCTCTGCCCACAAGGTATTCACAAACCCCATAGACACACCTTCACCTGCTCTGCCCACAAGGTATTCACAAACCCCATAGACACACCTACATCTGCTCTGCCCACAAGGTATTCACAAACCCCATAGACACACCTTCACCTGCTCTGCCCACAAGGTATTCACAAACCCCATAGACACACCTTCACCTGCTCTGCCCACAAGGTATTCACAAACCCCATAGACACACCTTCACCTGCTCTGCCCACAAGGTATTCACAAACCCCATAGACACACCTTCACCTGCTCTGCCCACAAGGTATTCACAAACCCCATAGACACACCTACATCTGCTCTGCCCACAAGGTATTCACAAACCCCATAGACACACCTTCACCTGCTCTGCCCACAAGGTATTCACAAACCCCATAGACACACCTACACCTGCTCTGCCCACAAGGTATTCACAAACCCCATAGACACACCTACACCTGCTCTGCCCACAAGGTATTCACAAACCCCATAGATACACACTCACCAATACATTTAAACTAAAAAGCGTTTCAATCAAAGACATTAAGATCCATGTACACAACAAACAAAATATCTACCGGTTTCTTTATATGCACACGGTATTATTGTGCCTTACTGAGGTGACAGTCATAACTATAATGAGTGCTCCTCTCTTCCTCTCCTCTCCCCTCTCTCTTCCTCTCTCCCCTCCTCTCATCTTCTCTTCCTCTCTCCTCTCTCCCCTCCTCTCTCCTCTCTTCCTCTCTTCCTCTCTCCTCTCTTCCTCTCTTCCTCTCTTCCTCTCTCCCCTCCTCTCTTCCTCTCTCCTCTCTTCCTCTCTCCTCTCTTCTTCTCTTCCTCTCTCCTCTCCTCTCTCCCCTCCTCCTCCTCTCTCCCCTCCTCCTCTCTTCCTCTCTTCTCTTCTCTTCCTCTCTCCCCTCCTCTCTTCCTCTTTCCTCTTTTCCTCTCTCCCCTCCTCTCGTCCTCTTTCCTCTCTTCCTCTCTCCCCTCCTCTCTTCCTCTCTCCCCTCCTCTTCCTCTCTCCTCTCTCCTCTCCGTTCTCTTCTGCTCTCTCCCCTCCTCTCCTCTCTCCCCTCCTCCTCCAGTTCCAGTACCCAGTAAAACAGTTGGAATATTCAGCTCCCATCTATCTACAGAGAGGCTCCCATCACATCGACTCTGCACCCAATCTCAGACGTAAGTCTTCTGTATTCAGTATATTCACTTCTGTCGTCCTGCTTTGCCCTGGGTTAAGGTTAGGGGTTAAGGTTAGGGGTTAAGGTTAGGGTAAGGGGTTAAGGTTAGGGTAAGGGGTTAAGGTTAGGGTAAGGGGTTAAGGTAAGGGGTTAAGGTAAGGGGTTAAGGTTAGGGTTAGGGGTTAGGGTTAGGGGTTAGGGTTAGGGGTTAAGGTTAGGGGTTAAGGTTAGGGGTTAGGGTTATGGGTTAGGGGTTAAGGTTAGGGGTTAGGGTAAGGGGTTAAGGTTAGGGGTTAAGGTTAGGGTTATGGGTTAAGGTTAGGGGTTAAGGTTAGGGGTTAAGGATAGGGGTTAAGGATAGGGTTAGGGTTTAAGTTTAGGGTTAGGGCTTAAGGTTAGGGGTTACCGTTAAGGTTAGGTGTTTAGGTTAGGGGTTAAGGTTAGCGTTATGGGTTAAGGTTAGGGTTTAAGGTCAGGGTTAGGGGTCAAGGTTAATGTTAGGGTTAGGGGTTAAGGTTAGGGGTTAAGGTTAAGGTTAGAGGTTAAGGTTAGAGGTTAAGGTTAGGGGTTAAGGTTAGGGTTATGGGTTAAGGTTAGGGGTTAAGGTTAGGGGTTAAGGTTAGGGTTATGGGTTAAGGTTAGGGGTTAAGGTTAGGGGTTAAGGTTAGGGGTTAGGGTTAAGGTTAGGGGTTAGGGTTATGGGTTAAGGTTAGGGGTTAAGGTTAGGGGTTAAGGTTAGGGTTGTGGGTTAAGGTTAGGGGTTAAGGTTAGGGGTTAAGGTTAGGGTTAGGGGTTAAGGTTAGGGGTTAGGGTTAAGGTTAAGGTTAGGGGTTAGGGTTATGGGTTAAGGTTAGGGGTTAAGGTTAGGGGTTAAGGTTAGGGGTTAAGGTTAAGGTTAGGGGTTAGGGTTAGGGGTTAAGGTTAGGGGTTAAGGTTAGAGTTAGGGGTTATGGTTAGGGTTAGGGGTTAAGGTTAGGCTTAAGGGTTAAGGTTAGGGGTTAAGGTTAGGGTTATGGGTTAAGGTTAGGGGTTAAGGTTAGGGTTAGGGGTTATAGTTAGGGGTTAAGGTTAGGGGTTAGGGGTTAAGGTTAGGGGTTAAGGTTAGGTTAGGGGTTAAGGTTAGGGATTAAGGTTAGGGGTTAAGGTTAGGGGTTAAGGTTAGGGGTTAGGGGTTAAGGTTAGGGGTTAAGGTTAGGTTTAGGGGTTAAGGTTTGGGTTAGGGGTTACGGTTAGGGTTAAGGTTAGGGTTAGGGAGTAAGGTTAGGGGTTAAGGTTAGTGGTTAAGGTTAGGTTAGGTTATGGGTTAAGGTTAGTGGTTAAGGTTAGGGTTAAGGTTAGGTTAGGTTATGGGTTAAGGTTAGAAGTTAAGGTTAGGGGTTAAGGTTAGGGGTTAGGGTTAGGGGTTAAGGTTAGGGGTTAAGGTTAGGGTTATGGGTTAAGGTTAGGGGTTATAGTTAGGGGTTAGGGGTTAAGGTTAGGGGTTAAGGTTAGGCTTAAGGGTTAAGGTTTGGGTTAGGGGTTAAGGTTAGTTAAGGTTAGGCTTAAGGGTTAAGGTTAGGGGTTAAGGTTAGGGGTTAAGGTTAGGGGTTAAGGTTAGGGTTAAGGTTAGGGGTTAAGGTTAGGGTTAAGGTTAGGGTTAAGGTTAGGGGTTAAGGTTAGGGCTTAAGGTTAGGGCACAGTCTCACAGTGCAGCTATATGACCTATTGTGTTGTCTCACAGTGCAGCTATATGACTGTTCAGTGGGCCAGTCTGACTGTAGCCAGTGCAGAGCGGTGTCGTCAGAGTACGGCTGTGTCTGGTGTGGAGGAGAGTCACCTGGCTGTGTTTACCACCTGTCCTGTACCAGCTCACCTGGGCCCGCCGACGCCTGCCCTCCGCCTCAGATCATACAGGTAGGTTACATACACACCTGGGCCCGCCGACACCTGCCCTCCGCCTCAGATCATACAGGTAGGTTACATACACACCTGGGCCCGCCGACACCTGCCCTCCGCCTCAGATCATACAGGTAGGTTACATACACACCTGGGCCCGCCGACACCTGCCCTCCGCCTCAGATCATACAGGTAGGTTACATACACACCTGGGCCCGCCGACACCTGCCCTCCGCCTCAGATCATACAGGTAGGTTACATACACACCTGGGCCCGCCGACACCTGCCCTCCGCCTCAGATCATACAGGTAGGTTACATACACACCTGGGCCCGCCGACACCTGCCCTCCGCCTCAGATCATACAGGTAGGTTACATACACACAGCAGCTTTTCCATTAGGGACTGACCCCTAGGAAATGTGGCGCTGAACAACTGACCTGCAAGAGTTTAAATTATCGGACATTTGATGAATGTACTGGACCAAATGTGTTCTAGAATGTACTGGACCAAATGTGTTCTAGAATGTACTGGACCAAATGTGTTCTAGAATGTACTGGACCAAATGTGTTCTAGAATGTACTGGATCAATGTAAACCCCTCTCTGTCTCTGTCAGATCAATGTAAACCCCTCTCTGTCTCTGTCAGATCAATTTAAACCCCTCTCTGTCCCTGTCAGATCAATTTAAACCCCTCTCTGTCCCTGTCAGATCAATTTAAACCCCTCTCTGTCCCTATCAGATCAATTTAAACCCCTCTCTGTCTCTGTCCCTGTCAGATCAATTTAAACCCCTCTCTGTCCCTGTCAGATCAATTTAAACCCCTCTCTGTCTCTGTCAGATCAATTTAAACCCCTCTCTGTCCCTGTCAGATCAATTTAAACCCCTCTCTGTCCCTGTCAGATCAATTTAAACCCCTCTCTGTCCCTATCAGATCCATTTAAACCCCTCTCTGTCCCTGTCAGATCAATTTAAACCCCTCTGTCCCTGTCAGATCAATTTAAACCCCTCTCTGTCTCTGTCCCTGTCAGATCCATTTAAACCCCTCTCTGCCCCTGTCAGATCAATTTAAACCCCTCTCTGTCCCTGTCAGATCAATTTAAACCCCTCTGTCCCTGTCAGATCAATGTAAACCCCTCTCTGTCTCTGTCAGATCAATGTAAACCCCTCTCTGTCTCTGTCAGATCAATTTAAACCGCTCTCTGTCCCTGTCAGATCAATTTAAACCCCTCTCTGTCCCTGTCAGATCAATTTAAACCCCTCTCTGTCCCTGTCAGATCAATTTAAACCCCTCTCTGTCCCTATCAGATCAATTTAAACCCCTCTCTGTCCCTGTCAGATCAATTTAAACCCCTCTCTGTCCCTATCAGATCCATTTAAACCCCTCTCTGTCCCTGTCAGATCAATTTAAACCCCTCTCTGTCCTTGTCAGATCAATTTAAACCCCTCTCTGTCTCTGTCCCTGTCAGATCCATTTAAACCCCTCTCTGCCCCTGTCAGATCAATTTAAACCCCTCTCTGTCCCTGTCAGATCAATTTAAACCCCTCTGTCCCTGTCAGATCAATTTAAACCCCTCTCTGTCTCTGTCCCTGTCAGATCCATTTAAACCCCTCTCTGTCCCTGTCCCTGTCAGATCAATGTAAACCCCTCTCTGCCCCTGTCAGATCAATTTAAACCCCTCTCTGTCTCTGTCAGATCAATTTAAACCCCTCTCTGTCCCTATCAGATCAATGTAAACCCCTCTCTGCCCGTGTCAGATCAATTTAAACCCCTCTCTGTCCCTATCAGATCAATGTAAACCCCTCTCTGTCTCTGTCCCTGTCAGATCAATGTAAACCCCTCTCTGTCCCTATCAGATCAATTTAAACCCCTCTCTGTCTATGTCCCTGTCAGATCAATGTAAACCCCTCTCTGTCTCTGTCCCTATCAGATCAATGTAAACCCCTCTCTGTCCCTATCAGATCAATTTAAACCCCTCTCTGTCTATGTCCCTGTCAGATCAATGTAAACCCCTCTCTGTCTCTGTCCCTATCAGATCAATTTAAACCCCTCTCTGTCCCTGTCAGATCAATTTAAACCCCTCTCTGTCCCTATCAGATCAATGTAAACCCCTCTCTGTCCCTATCAGATCAATTTAAACCCCTCTCTGTCTATGTCCCTGTCAGATCAATTTAAACCCCCCTCTGTCCCTGTCCCTATCAGATCAATGTAAACCCCTCCCTGTCCCTATCAGATCAATGTAAACCCCTCCCTGTCCCTGTCAGATCAATTTAAACCCCTCTCTGTCCCTGTCCCTATCAGATCAATGTAAACCCCTCTCTGTCCCTATCAGATCAATGTAAACCCCTCTCTGTCCCTGTCAGATCAATTTAAACCCCTCTCTGTCCCTATCAGATCAATGTAAACCCCTCTCTGTATCTGTCCCTATCAGATCAATTTAAACCCCTCTCTGCCCCTGTCCCTATCAGATCAATTTAAACCCCTCTCTGTCCTGTCCCTATCAGATCAATGTAAACCCCTCCCTGTCCCTATCAGATCAATTTAAACCCATCTCTGTCCCTGTCCCTATCAGATCAATGTAAACCCCTCTCTGTCCCTATCAGATCAATGTAAACCCCTCTCTGTCCCTGTCCCTGTCAGATCAATTTAAACCCCTCTCTGTCTCTGTCAGATCAATGTAAACCCCTCTCTGTCCCTATCAGATCAATTTAAACCCCTCTCTGTCCCTGTCCCTATCAGATCAATGTAAACCCCTCTCTGTCCCTATCAGATCAATGTAAACCCCTCTCTGTCCCTGTCCCTGTCAGATCAATTTAAACCCCTCTCTGTCTCTGTCAGATCAATGTAAACCCCTCTCTGTCCCTATCAGATCCAGCCAGTGAGTGGTCCGGTGGAAGGGGGTGTGCTGTTGACCATCCATGGGTCTAACCTGGGGATGCAGTACCAGGACATCCAGGGAGGGGTGACCGTAGCTGGGGTCAGCTGTCTGCCTCAGCCCCATGGATACCTCATCTCTACCAGGTAATAACCCAAGAGGGCAGGATTGTCTAACGCAGGGGTGTCAAACTCATTCCACGGAGGGCCTAGTGTCTGCAGGTTTTTGGTTTTTCCTTTCAATAAAAGCCCTAGACAACCAGGTGTGGGGAGTTCCTAACTAATTAGTGATGTTAATTCATCAATCAAGTATAAGGGAGGAGCGAAAACCCGCAGACACTCGGCCCCCCGTGGAATGAGTTTGAAACCTGTGGTGTAACGTTTTCCTGCCGACGGCACTTAGCACCTCTGAACAGAGTGTCCGCAGTCCATCTCCATTTGTGTATCACACAGCGAAGACCTTGAAGTCGTCACCCACTCCAGTCTTGTTGAAATATCCAAACCAGAAGGTGGCATTTTGTGGGCATTGCATGTCCCTGTTTGTTCCTTTATGATCAGAGCTCTCCAACCCTGTCTCTGGAACGCCGCCATCCTGTAGGTTTTCGCTCCAACCCTGTCTCTGGAACGCCGCCATCCTGTAGGTTTTCGCTCCAACCCTGTTCCTGGAGCGCCGCCATCCTGTAGGTTTTCGCTCCAACCCTGTTCCTGGAGCGCCGCCATCCTGTAGGTTTTCGCTCCAACCCTGTTCCTGGAGCGCCGCCATCCTGTAGGTTTTCGCTCCAACCCTGTTCCTGGAGCGCCGCCATCCTGTAGGTTTTCGCTCCAACCCTGTTCCTGGAGCGCCGCCATCCTGTAGGTTTTCGCTCCAACCCTGTTCCTGGAGCGCCGCCATCCTGTAGGTTTTCGCTCCAACCCTGTTCCTGGAACGCCGCCATCCTGTAGGTTTTCGCTCCAACCCTGTTCCTGGAGGGCTACCATCCTGTAGGTTTTCGCTCCAACCCTGTCTCTGGAACGCCGCCATCCTGTAGGTTTTCGCTCCAACCCTGTTCCTGGAGGGCCGCCATCCTGTAGGTTTTCGCTCCAACCCTGTCTCTGGAACGCCGCCATCCTGTAGGTTTTCGCTCCAACCCTGTTTCTGGAGCGCCGCCATCCTGTAGGTTTTCGCTCCAACCCTGTTCCTGGAGGGCCGCCATCCTGTAGGTTTTCGCTCCAACCCTGTTCCTGGAGGGCTACCATCCTGTAGGTTTTCGCTCCAACCCTGTTCCTGGAGGGCTACCATCCTGTAGGTTTTCGCTCCAACCCTGTTCCTGGAACGCCGCCATCCTGTAGGTTTTCGCTCCAACCCTGTTCCTGGAGCGCCGCCATCCTGTAGGTTTTCGCTCCAACCCTGTTCCTGGAGGGCCACCATCCTGTAGGTTTTCGCTCCAACCCTGTCTCTGGAACGCCGCCATCCTGTAGGTTTTCGCTCCAACCCTAATCTAGTGCACCTGATTCTAATAATTAGCTGGTTGAAAAGCTGAATCTACAACTGGGAGAGAAACGAAAACTTACAGGAGGGTAGCTCTCCAGGAACAGGGTTGGAGAGCCCTGGTCTAGATAGCCAATGTTAGCTAGCTAGCTGCGCTAATTCTGCTATTGTTGTAGAAATCCCTAGTTGATACTAGCCAGATAACCACAGCTAGATAATTAGCTAGCAAGATGACAAAGAAACAATGCATACAGCCCATAGATATATTTTAGTTTGCTGGCTAAATGTTAGCTAAATTGTTAGCATGATTGGCTATCTAGCTAGCTTTTGTGCTACATTGATTCTTCCTTTAATAGTTGCGAGCTTACGCCGCGGGACTTAGAGGTCATTTGTGGTTTAGTACGTTACCCTGCGTCACTGCTTCATTACTCCAGACCACCACAAGGGGTAGGTAGAGCACTCATTATGCTTTTGGATCCTACTGTGTCTCTAACTGACAATGAATGGGCGACCTAAACCTAAATAGAAACTGATAAATGTGCATGACTTCAGTATTACTTACTAAAACTGTTGTTACGCTAAGGTTTTCATTCTTTTATTTTGTTAGGATTATTAGGTCTTACTGTAGTACTGTAGGCCACTCTCGACCGGTCACGTTGTACAGCGCCTGAGTGGCGCAACGGTCTAAGACACTGCAAGTTGTGCAAGTTGTGTTGCTACAGATGCTGGTTCAATACCCGTGTCGGCCTGGGAGACCTATGAGACTGAAGGTTTTTGGTTTTTCTCCCTCTAAAAACAGAAATAAATAATTCTAAATAACAAACTGGCTTTATTTACAAATGAGTCACCCCATGTTCAAGAAGGGCTTTTTTCTCGCTCGTTTTACGTTCTTTGAAAACAAAATCATCTCCAAAATATTTAAGGGGCATTGCACTAATGATGGCGCTGACTAGGGAAACGTTCCCGCTGTGCTGTTCTCAGTGCCAGTCTGCACGTTCAAACTAAAACAATGTCACTAATAATGGCATCGCTATGCTTTCGTTAATAAAATAATTATAAAAATACTATTTCAAAATGCCAATGTTTATTTAGTTATGGATCCATAACGAATTACTATGGGAATAAATATCACTGAACTACATAAATATCCTCCAATCCTCTATATGTAATTATTGGCGGAGAGTCACGTCATATTTTCGATATACTGTAGGCCTACCGTAGGTGACATGAGTCTCACTAGTGTTGAGTGAATGTGCTGTTAAAAGTGGTTGTAGGTCTTATTTATTTAAAGAGCGTATTGAAGTTAGAAGCAAAAGCATATAACTACATCGTTATGACGACATCATCGTCTTAGCGGCCCAGGAGGGAAAATACAAGTTCATTTTGTTTGCACCGTTTCACTCTGCTCTGAGGCAAGCATGGGGACTGGTCTTGATCAATCAATGAGATTTTTTACCACTGAATCTCTGTTTGGGTATTGGTTAGACTAGAATTAGAAAATTAGGGTGTTGAAATGTTATGTGTGTAACCTTTATTTAACTAGGCAAGTCAGGTAAGAACAAATTCTTATTTACAAGGACAGCCACCTCCTTCCTCCCAGTCGGGAAATTGAACCCCGGTCTCACGCAGGACACTGGATTCTTTAGCTAAATAGCCATGTACTCCTGACCATGAGTGTTGTACAGAGCCATATTTTACGTTCCATCCTAACGGAAACCCAGAGATTTTTTAATTTTCCTTGGAATAGAAACAGGATAGTGTGTGTAGTGTACTTTAAGTGTGTGTGTGTGTGTGTGTTCCAGGATAGTGTGTGTGCTCCAGCCCAGTAAACAGGAGACAGAGGGGCCAGTCATCGTTACCGTGGGAGACTCAGAACCAGGACAGTCACTGCAGACATTCACCTACCAGGTAACACACACACACACACACACACGCACACACGCACACACGCACACACACACACACACACACACACACACACACACACTTTGAACCTGAATTATTCATTGACTGTGTTTGACCAGGATGAGGCCGAACTTCTGTTCAGGGCAGATAGTGTGGCCCATTTCATTCATTCTGTGTTATTGTGTGTCTATAGGACCCCCAGTTGACTGGTATAGTCCCTGATAAGGGCCCTGTATCAGGAGGGACCAGCCTGACTGTCCAGGGGACTCAACTACTAACGGGACAGAGGAAGGATCTGACTGCATACGTAGGACTACAACCCTGCTACATGTAAATACATCTACTATAACTGCTTTCTCTCTCTCTGTCTCTGTCTCTGTCTCTCTATCTGTCTCTTTCTGTCTCTGTCTCCCTCTGTCTCTCTGTTTGTCTCTCTGTCTCTCTCTTTCTCTCTCTCTCTGTCTCTCTTTGTCTCTCTGTCTCTCTGTCTCTCTGTATGTCTCTCTCTCTTTCTGTCGCTCTCTGTCTCTCTCTGTCTCTCTTTCTCTGTCTCTCTGTCTCTCTGTCTCTCTCTTCCTCCTCCTCATCCTCCTCCTCCTCGCAGGTGTCGTGTCTTTGGCGTCATTAAAAGTGAAGTCTGTTATCTTATCAAATCAATTATCTGTAATTATTATTACGTGATTGAAATGCTAATCTTTTGCACATGAACTCATTCGGGAATAATTGCAATCAATATGTATATTTACGCCCAGGTGTTGTTGTCTTCTCTGTTGGAATCCGGTCCGTCTGCTGGAGAGTTCATCTGAGTCTCTCTCTCTTTCTGTTTCCCTGAAGATCAGAGTATTTCATGGTTAGAATGGATACTTTAGAGTACCATCCAGAAATGCTCTCATAGAATAGATGTTTCGGCGGTTGTCGCGGTTTTCGCATTCCAGATTTACATAATTTCTAGCTGCAGACTAGTAATTAGTATCCAAGATTTGCTCTTATTCTGTCGGGATCGATAGTCTCAGAGTTGAACCATTTCCAGCCGCGTAGCCAATGGTCCACGTGGTTTGGTTAGGAGTTCAATAACTATTCGCAATCACAGCTCACGCTGAGGGTTTGCTTAATTCTTGGTACTCAAACCTGTGCCACCTCAGCTTACACCGAGGTACGGGTGTTCTGAAGAGGATTTCCTCAGGAGGGGGTTTTATTCGTAACAATAGAAACAGCAGTTCTATGACGCCTGATCATGTCTGTGCTCACGGGGGCGTGGCCAATGACTTAGTTAAACTTTAAAGGGAATACAATTCTCTCACATTAACGGTTTAACATAGCATTACATCATTTCACAAATAGTTTCATCTTTACTCATTCATTTTATACAATAATTAGATGCAAACCTCATAACGGAGGCACGTGTATAAACAAAGTTAGGGTAATGTGGCTGTATTGTCTTTCGTGAGGTCACAAACATGAAACAAAATGGACCGGATCGTAGCTGGTTTCTCCACCGACACAAAACATGGATATTGTTCAGTTCTCAAGTTCTGTGATGTAGAAGAAGTTCCTTTGTTCTACTGTGAAACTCTCTCTCTCTATACTGCATGGCCGGGGGGAGAGAGTCTCCTACAGGAATTTACAACCTGAGATAACAGAACCTGGGTGTAGGAGAGAGAGAGGGGGGGAAGCCACGATCTATACCAAGAAAGGGCCACGTCATGATTAGCCCCAGTAACAGGATTAGCCCCAGTAACAGGATTAGCCCCAGTAACCAGTTAACACTAATAACTCTCTCTCTCTCCTCTCTCCTTTCTCGCTCCTCTCTCCTTTCTCTCTCCTCTCTCCTTTCTCTCTCCTCCTCCTCTCTTCCCCAGTGTTGAGGAGGTGAATGGGACTCACCTGGTATGCAGGACCAGCCCCAGTAACCAGACAGACACCATAATAAATAACTCTCTCTTCTCTCCTCCTCTCTTCCCCAGTGTTGAGGAGGTGAATGGGACTCACCTGGTATGCAGGACCAGCCCCAGTAACCAGACAGCAGAGCTGACAGTGAGGGTGCTGTTTGGGAAGGCAGAGAGGAGCGTACCTGGGCAGGTGTTTCACTACATGGAGGACCCCGTCATCACCGCAGCATCGCCTGCTGAAAGCTTCTTTGAGTGAGGAACACTTCCTTTCGTTTTTGGTTTCAGATGGTTTATACCACTCCATCTTCAAAAAACAGTAGCAATAAATAATATGTGATAAAAAAATATATATAATTTATCAATAAAACATTTTTTTTTTAAAGAATGATGGATAATGTTTCTCATCAATATTTTCAGTAAGCAATAAGTGTGATGCTGTTTAACTAGGGGTGGGCGGAGCATAAAGGTGAGTGGGCGTAACCTGGACGTGGTGCAACAGCCAATGATCTCCGTGCGGTTGGAGCACATGGTGGAGAACACGCTGGTCATGAGAAGGAGGAGATACGCCAGAATGTTGGCCAAGAACCACCGGCTTGTCTTCAACAGCACCGTGTCAAAGGTAAAGCCCACATTGGAACATGTAAATCACATCAAATGTTATTGGTCACATGGTTAGCAGATGTTATTGGTCACATGGTTAGCAGATGTTATTGGTCACATGGTTAGCAGATGTTATTGGTCACATGGTTAGCAGATGTTATTGGTCACATGGTTAGCAGGTGTTATTGGTCACATGGTTAGCAGGTGTTATTGGTCACATGGTTAGCAGATGTTATTGGTCACATGGTTAGCAGGTGTTATTGGTCACATGGTTAGCAGGTGTTATTGGTCACATGGTTAGCAGATGTTATTGGTCACATGGTTAGCAGATGTTATTGGTCACATGGTTAGCAGGTGTTATTGGTCACATGGTTAGCAGGTGTTATTGGTCACATGGTTAGCAGGTGTTATTGGTCACATGGTTAGCAGGTGTTATTGGTCACATGGTTAGCAGGTGTTATTGGTCACATGGTTAGCAGATGTTATTGGTCACATACACATGGTTAACAGATGTTATTGGTCACATGGTTAGCAGATGTTATTGGTCCATACACATGGTTATCAGATGTTATTGGTCACATGCACATGGTTATCAGGTGTTATTGGTCACATGGTTAGCAGATGTTATTGGTCACATGGTTAGCAGGTGTTATTGGTCACAAACACATGGTTATCAGGTGTTATTGGTCACATGGTTATCAGGTGTTATTGGTCACATGGTTAGCAGGTGTTATTGGTCACATGGTTAGCAGATGTTATTGGTCACATGGTTAGCAGATGTTATTGGTCACAAACACATGGTTAGCAGGTGTTATTGGTCACATACACATGGTTAGCAGGTGTTATTGGTCACATGGTTAGCAGGTGTTATTGGTCACAAACACATGGTTAGCAGGTGTTATTGGTCACATGGTTAGCAGATGTTATTGGTCACATACACCTGGTTAGCAGATGTTATTGGTCACATACACATGGTTAGCAGATGTTATTGGTCCATACACATGGTTAGCAGATGTTATTGGTCACATACACATGGTTATCAGATGTTATTGGTCACATGCACATGGTTATCAGGTGTTATTGGTCACATGGTTAGCAGATGTTATTGGTCACATGGTTAGCAGGTGTTATTGGTCACAAACACATGGTTATCAGGTGTTATTGGTCACATGGTTATCAGGTGTTATTGGTCACATGGTTAGCAGGTGTTATTGGTCACATGGTTAGCAGATGTTATTGGTCACATGGTTAGCAGATGTTATTGGTCACAAACACATGGTTAGCAGGTGTTATTGGTCACATACACATGGTTAGCAGGTGTTATTGGTCACATGGTTAGCAGGTGTTATTGGTCACAAACACATGGTTAGCAGGTGTTATTGGTCACATGGTTAGCAGATGTTATTGGTCACAAACACATGGTTAGCAGGTGTTATTGGTCACAAACACATGGTTAGCAGGTGTTATTGGTCACATGGTTAGCAGATGTTATTGGTCACATACACCTGGTTAGCAGATGTTATTGGTCACATGGTTAGCAGATGTTATTGGTCACATGGTTAGCAGATGTTATTGGTCACATACACATGGTTAGCAGATGTTATTGGTCCATACACCTGGTTAGCAGATGTTATTGGTCACATGGTTAGCAGATGTTATTGGTCACATACACATGGTTATCAGATGTTATTGGTCACATATTTAGCAGATGTTATTGGTCCATACACCTGGTTAGCAGATGTTATTGGTCCATACACCTGGTTAGCAGATGTTATTGGTCCATACACCTAGTTAGCAGATGTTATTGGTCACATACACATGGTTAGCAGATGTTATTGGTCACATGGTTAGCAGATGTTATTGGTCACATATTTAGCAGATGTTATTGGTCACATACACATGGTTAGCAGATGTTATTGGTCACCTGGTTAGCAGATGTTATTGGTCCATACACCTGGTTAGCAGATGTTATTGGTCCATACACCTAGTTAGCAGATGTTATTGGTCACATACACATATTTAGCAGATGTTATTGGTCACATACACCTGGTTAGCAGATGTTATTGGTCACATGGTTAGCAGATGTTATTGGTCACATACACATGGTTATCAGATGTTATTGGTCACATATTTAGCAGGTGTTATTGGTCACATATTTAGCAGATGTTATTGGTCACATACACCTGGTTAGCAGATGTTATTGGTCACATGGTTAGCAGATGTTATTGGTCACATACACATGGTTATCAGATGTTATTGGTCACATATTTAGCAGATGTTATTGGTCCATACACCTGGTTAGCAGATGTTATTGGTCCATACACCTGGTTAGCAGATGTTATTGGTCCATACACCTAGTTAGCAGATGTTATTGGTCACATATTTAGCAGATGTTATTGGTCCATACACCTGGTTAGCAGGTGTTATTGGTCACATACACGTGTTTAGCAGATTTTATTGCGGGTGTAGCGAAATGCTTGTAAATTCAAATTCAAAAGGTGCTTCATTTGCATGGGAAACGTGTGTTAACGTTGCTAAAGTGAAATAAACAATCAGAAATTAACAGTGAACATTACACCAACTGTTTAAAATAATCCTGTTACTGTGTATTCTGTAGTATTTAAATATGGTGGATCACCATTCATTTATTTAACCTTAATTTAACCTTAATTTAACCTTTAATTTAACCTTTATTTAACCTTTAACCTTTAATTTCACCTTTAATTAACTAGTCAATTCAGTTAAGAACAAATTCTTATTTATAATGACAGCCTAGGAACAGTGGGTTAACTGCCTTGTTCAGGGGCAGAACGACAGATTTTTTACCTTGTCAGCTCAGGGATTCAATCTAGTAACCTTTCGGTTATAAGTCCAACGCTCTAACCACTATGCTACCTACCGCCCCTACACTCTAACCACTAGGCTATCTACCACCCCTACACTCTAACCACTAGGCTACCTGCCCCCCTACACTCTAACCACTAGGCTACCTACCGCCCCTACACTCTAACCACTAGGCTACCTACCGCCCCTACACTCTAACCACTAGGCTACCTACCGACCCTACACTCTAACCACTAGACTACCTACCGCCCCTACACTCTAACCACTAGACTACCTACCGGCCCTACACTCTAACCACTAGGCTACCTGCCTCCCCTACACTCTAACCACTAGGCTACCTACCGCCCCTACACTCTAACCACTAGGCTACCTGCCTCCCCTACACTCTAACCACTAGACTACCTACCGCCCCTACACTCTAACCACTAGACTACCTGCCACCCATACACTCTAACCACTAGACTACCTGCCGCCCCTACACTCTAACCACTAGGCTACCTATCGCCCCTACACTCTAACCACTAGGCTACCTACCGCCCCTACACTCTAACCACTAGGCTACCTGCCGCCCCTACACTCTAACCAATAGGCTACCTGCCGCCTCTACACTCTAACCACTAGGCTACCTGCCGCCCCTACACTCTAACCACTAGACTACCTGCCCCCATACACTCTAACCACTAGACTACCTGCCCCCCTACACTCTAACCACTAGACTACCTGCCACCCCTACACTCTAACCACTAGACTACCTGCCCCCCTACACTCTAACCACTAGGCTACCTGCCGCCCCTACACTCTAACCACTAGGCTACCTGCCCCCCTACACTCTAACCACTAGGCTACCTGCCGCCCCTACACTCTAACCACTAGACTACCTGCCCCCCTACACTCTAACCACTAGACTACCTGCCCCCCTACACTCTAACCACTAGACTACCTGCCACCCCTACACTCTAACCACTAGACTACCTGCCCCCCTACACTCTAACCACTAGACTACCTGCCCCCCTACACTCTAACCACTAGACTACCTGCCACCCCTACACTCTAACCACTAGACTACCTGCCCCCCTACACTCTAACCACTAGACTACCTGCCACCCATACACTCTAACCACTAGACTACCTGCCCCCCTACACTCTAACCACTAGACTACCTGCCACCCCTACACTCTAACCACTAGACTACCTGCCCCCCTACACTCTAACCACTAGACTACCTGCCCCCCTACACTCTAACCACTAGACTACCTGCCACCCCTACACTCTAACCACTAGACTACCTGCCCCCCTACACTCTAACCACTAGGCTACCTGCCGCCCCTACACTCTAACCACTAGACTACCTGCCGCCCCTACACTCTAACCACTAGGCTACCTGCCGCCCCTACACTCTAACCACTAGGCTACCTGCCGCCTCTACACTCTAACCACTAGGCTACCTACCGCCCCTACACTCTAACCACTAGGCTACCTGCCCCCCTACACTCTAACCACTAGGCTACCTGCCGCCCCTACACTCTAACCACTAGACTACCTACCGCCCCTACACTCTAACCACTAGGCTACCTGCCGCCTCTACACTCTAACCACTAGGCTACCTGCCGCCCCTACACTCTAACCACTAGACTACCTGCCCCCCTACACTCTAACCACTAGGCTACCTGCCACCCCTACACTCTAACCACTAGGCTACCTGCCACCCCTACACTCTAACCACTAGACTACCTGCCCCCCTACACTCTAACCACTAGACTACCTGCCACCCCTACACTCTAACCACTAGACTACCTGCCCCCCTACACTCTAACCACTAGACTACCTGCCACCCATACACTCTAACCACTAGACTACCTGCCCCCCTACACTCTAACCACTAGACTACCTGCCACCCCTACACTCTAACCACTAGACTACCTGCCCCCCTACACTCTAACCACTAGACTACCTGCCCCCCTACACTCTAACCACTAGACTACCTGCCACCCCTACACTCTAACCACTAGACTACCTGCCCCCCTACACTCTAACCACTAGGCTACCTGCCGCCCCTACACTCTAACCACTAGACTACCTGCCGCCCCTACACTCTAACCACTAGGCTACCTGCCGCCCCTACACTCTAACCACTAGGCTACCTGCCGCCTCTACACTCTAACCACTAGGCTACCTACCGCCCCTACACTCTAACCACTAGGCTACCTGCCCCCCTACACTCTAACCACTAGGCTACCTGCCGCCCCTACACTCTAACCACTAGACTACCTACCGCCCCTACACTCTAACCACTAGGCTACCTGCCGCCTCTACACTCTAACCACTAGGCTACCTGCCGCCCCTACACTCTAACCACTAGACTACCTGCCCCCCTACACTCTAACCACTAGGCTACCTACCGCCCCTACACTCTAACCACTAGGCTACCTGCCCCCCTACACTCTAACCACTAGGCTACCTGCCGCCCCTACACTCTAACCACTAGACTACCTACCGCCCCTACACTCTAACCACTAGGCTACCTGCCGCCTCTACACTCTAACCACTAGGCTACCTGCCGCCCCTACACTCTAACCACTAGACTACCTGCCCCCCTACACTCTAACCACTAGGCTACCTACCGCCCCTACACTCTAACCACTAGACTACCTGCCCCCCTACACTCTAACCACTAGGCTACCTGCCGCCCCTACACTCTAACCACTAGACTACCTGCCCCCCTACACTCTAACCACTAGGCTACCTGCTGCCCCTCCACTCTAACCACTAGGCTACCTGCCCCCCTACACTCTAACCACTAGACTACCTGCCAAAACAAGAGCAACACAATGGAAATACTTCCTGGAGGATTTTAGGTGTATCCTCTTGTGGTTGAATTGGGTTTTAAAATTGTTAAAATAGATTGAAACAAGTATCTGAATCCATAGATTCAGAACTATGGACTTAAAAACAAATGCCACCTGCTCTCTCTTTCTGTCTCTCTCTCTCTGTCTCTGTCTCTCTCTCTCTCTGTCTCTCTCTCTCTCTCTGTCTCTGTCTCTCCCTCTCTCTCTCTCTGTCTCTGTCTCTCTCTCTCTCTCTCTCTCTCTCTCTTTCATTCTCTCTCTTTCGCTCTCGCTCGCTCTCTCTCTCTGTCTCTCTCTCTCCCTCCCTTCCCTCCCACCCACTCTCTCAGAAGCAAGAGCGTTGTATGGTGGTCTCGTCCTTTGAGATGACCTGTTTGACCCCGCGTGTGACCCATGACTCCAAGGTCATGGGGGTGTGGTTTGAGCTGGACAACGTTAAGGTGTCATTTGAGAGCGTCGCGGGGAAGACGTTCTCTTACTACCCCAACCCTGAGCTGTTCGCTCTGAACAGAGATGACCCGGACACCCCCTACCGTTTCAAACCTGGAGGGGTCATCGCTGTAGAGGTGAGATAAATTAATACATTATAACGTTAACCTGTCTAGGATCAGCGTGGCGCTAGCGGCACTCCCCCCCCCCCCCCACTGAAAAACCAGTGCCGCGAAATTCAAAAAAAATATTTTTTTAAAATATTTAACTTTCACACATTAAAGTCCAATACAGCTAATGAAAGACACAGATCTTATGAATCCAGTCAACATTTCCGATTTTTAAAATGTTTTACAGGGAAGACACAATATGTAAAGATGTACATCTATTACCTAAAAACACATTAGCATATTCCACCATCTTTTATTTGTCCACCAACACCAGTAGCCATCACCAATTCGGCTAAACTAAGATATTTATAGCCCCTAACCAACAAAAAAACTCATTAGATGACAGTCTGATAACATATTTATGGTATGGGATAGGTTTTGTTAGAAAAAAGTGCATATTTCAGGTATATGGCATAGTTTACAATTGCACCCACCATCACAAATGGACTAGAATAATTACAATGAGCAACGTGTTTACCTAACTACTAATCATCAAACATTTCGTAAAAATACACAGCATACACGAATCGAAAGACACAGATCCTGTGAATACAGACAATATTTCAGATTTTCTAAGTGTCTTACAGCGAAAACACAATAAATCGTTATATTAGCTTAGCACATAGCAATTAGCAGCCCAGCATTGATTCTAGCCAAAGTGAGCGATAAAAGTCAACATCGCCAAAAGATATTAATTTTTTCACTAACCTTCTCAGAATTCTTCCGATGACACTCCTGTAACATCACATTACAACATGCATATACAGTTTGATCGAAAATGTTTATATTTAGCCACCAAAATCATGGTTAGACAATGTGAAATGTAGACAAGCTGGTAAAGAAAACGTCCTTGCGCCACTTAGACAGTGATCTACTCTTATACATAAATACTCATAAACGTGACTAAAAAATATAGGGTGGACAGGGATTGATAGACAATTTAATTCTTAATACAATTGCGTTATTACATTTTTTAATTTATCCTTACTTTTCAATACAGTTTGCGCCAAGCGAAGCTACGTCAAAAAACATGGCGTCCTAAGCCACTAAAATGTTTCGACAGAAACACGATTTATCATAATAAAAATGTCCTACCTTGAGCTGTTCTTCCATCAGTATCTTGGGCAAAGGATCCTTTCTTGGGAGAAATCGTCTTTTGGTGGAAAGCTGTCCTCTTGCCATGTGGAAATGTCAACTACGTTCGGGATGAACTGAAAAGCGTGTCCAACTTTTCACATCGTTGCAAAAATAAATGTCCCAAAATCGCACTAAACGGATATAAATTGCTATAAAACGCTTTAAATTAACTACTTTGTGATGTTTGTAACTCCTATAACGAGTGAAAAGATGACCGGAGAAATATAACAGGCTAAACTAACGCTTGGAACAGGAGAGGGTCGGTGTCTTCCACGCGCGTTACGCAGCAAGAAAAGACTTGCTAGCTAAAGGTTTTTTTCATTTGTAGGGCCTGTGAACGAGCAATCGAGCCCGTTGGAATCGTCATCACGTAAAGGCATCCAGGGGAAGACGTAAGAAGTGTCCGTATAGTCATAGCAACGACAGAGCCCTTTTAAATGACTTCAGAAAAGTGGCCAACGTTTCTCAAATCTGACTCCATGTCAGGGAAATTGCTGTAGAATGGGCTCTGTTCCACTTAGAGACAAAATTTCAACTCCTATAGAAACTATAGACTGTTTTCTATCCAATAATAATAATAATATGCATATTGTACGATCAAGGATTTTGTGGGAAGCCGTTTAAAAAATTAGCCACATTAGCATAAATAGTCTAAACAGCGCCCCCATCCCCAACAGGTTAACGTAATAACGTTACGGCAGCGTCTCTGTCCGACACGGTAACCTGTTAGAGGTGAATCCTACCGTTAACCTGTTAGAGGTGAATCCTAACGGTAACCCGTTAGAGGTGAATCCTAACGTTAACCTGTTAGAGGTGAATCCTAACGTTAACCTGTTAGAGGTGAATCCTAACGTTAACCTGTTAGAGGTGAATCCTAACGTTAACCTGTTAGAGGTGAATCCTAACGTTAACCTGTTAGAGGTGAATCCTAACCTTAACCTGTTAGAGGTGAATCCTAACGGTAACCTGTTAGAGGTGAATCCTAACGTTAACCTGTTAGAGGTGAATCCTAACGGTAACCTGTTAGAGGTGAATCCTAACGGTAACCTGTTAGAGGTGAATCCTAACGGTAACCTGTTAGAGGTGAATCCTAACGGTAACCTGTTAGAGGTGAATCCTACCGGTAACCTGTTAGAGGTGAATCCTACCGGTAACCTGTTAGAGGTGAATCCTAACGGTAACCTGTTAGAGGTGAATCCTAACGGTAACCTGTTAGAGGTGAATCCTAACGGTAACCTGTTAGAGGTGAATCCTACCGTTAGAGGTGAATCCTACCGGTAACCTGTTAGAGGTGAATCCTACCGTTAGAGGTGAATCCTACCGGTAACCTGTTAGAGGTGAATCCTAACGTTAACCTGTTAGAGGTGAATCCTAACGTTAACCTGTTAGAGGTGAATCCTAACGTTAACCTGTTAGAGGTGAATCCTAACGTTAACCTGTTAGAGGTGAATCCTAACCTTAACCTGTTAGAGGTGAATCCTAACGGTAACCTGTTTGAGGTGAATCCTAACGGTAACCTGTTTGAGGTGAATCCTAACGTTAACCTGTTTGAGGTGAATCCTAACGGTAACCTGTTAGAGGTGAATCCTAACGGTAACCTACTGTATTTCAGATCGTCGTTTTAAATAAGAATATGTTGTTAATTGACTGACCTTTTATATAATACAATCAGATGGCGTGATGACTGACTGACCTGTGCACGTGTTGGTCCAGTCAAGGACCTTTAACCTCTGATGACTAATGGCTGTCTGTCCGTCCCAGGGTAAGGACCTGACGCGTGCCATGACTCGTGAAGAGGTGGTAGCCAGGTTAGGTGACCAGGAGTGTGAGGTCAAGACTCTAGACAGCACTCACCTGTACTGTGAACCACCTGAGAAACAGCCAGACAGTCTAGGGAGCAACCAACTGCCCAGCCTGAGGGTTTGTACACACGCACACACACACACACACACACACACACACACACACACACACACACACACACCACACCACACCACACCACACCACACCACACCACACCACACCACACCACACCACACCACACCACACCACACCACACCACACCACACCACACACGGTCAGTACTGTTTTCTAGAGCTGCCCAGCCTTTGGGTTGGTTTCTCCTGATAGTGTTGCAGTACTACATCACTGCTTCCTACAGGTTATTCCAGAGCTGTGTTCCTCAACCATCTCCACACCAGGAACTGGAATGAGATCATTATTTAATGTTGAGGATGTTTATATGTATCTCTCTCTCCCCTCTCTTTCACCCTCTTTCCCTTTCTCCCCTCTCCTCCCCTCTCTCTCCCCTCCCCTCTTTCTCCCTCTCTTTCACCCTCTTTCCCTTTCTCCCTTTCTCCCCTCTCCTCCCCTCTCTCTCCCTTTCTCCCCTCTCTCTCCGTCTCTTTCACCCTCTTTCCCTTTCTCCCTTTCTCCCCTCTCCTCTCTCTCCTTCTCCTCTCCCTCCGCCTCTCTCCCCTGTCACTCTCTCTCTCTCCCATCCCCTCTTTCACCCTCTTTCCCTCTCTCCCCTCCCCTCTCTCTCCCTATCTCCCCTGTCACTCTCTCTCCCCCTCTCCTCTCCTCTCTCCCCTCCCCTCTTTCTCCCTCTCTTTCCCTCTCCCTCCTGTCAATCTCCCTCTCCCCCTCTCTACCTCCTCCTCTCCCTCTGTCTCTCTCCCCCCTCTTCTTTCTCCCCCTCCCACCTCTCTCTCTCTCTAGGTGGTAATGGGGAAGCTGAACGTAGACCTGGGAACAGTGCAGTATGATACAGAAGGCCTCTCACCTGTCCCTCTGGCTGCCCAGGTGGGACTGGCTGCAGGGGCCGCTGTGGTGGTCCTAGTGGTTCTGGTTATCATCCTCATGTACAGGTCAGTCTCACACACACACACACACACACACACACACACACACACTCACACTCACACTCACACTCACTCACTCACACTAACACACACACAATAACACACACACACACACTCTCTTTCACACACTCACTCATCTATATAAATTAATTTATGTTTGATTTGATTGATTGGTTGATCGAGTAACTGATTGATTGATAGTAGTTGATTGATTACCTGATCGATTGATAGTAGTTGATTGATTCGTTGATTGATTACCTGACTGATTGATAGTAGTTGATTGATTACCTGATTGATTGATAGTAGTTGATTGATTACCTGACTGATTGATAGTAGATGATTGATTACCTGATTGATTGATAGTAGTTGATTGATTACCTGATTGATTGATAGTAGTTGATTGATTGGTTGATTGATTACCTGATTGATTGTAGTTGATTGATTACCTGACTGATTGATAGTAGATGATTGATTACCTGACTGATTGATAGTAGATGATTGATTACCTGATTGATTGATAGTAGATGATTGATTACCTGACTGATTGATAGTAGATGATTGATTACCTGACTGATTGATAGTAGTTGCAGTGAATCCCAGGTGAGGTATTGTGTGTCTCTGTGCAGGAGGAAGAGCAAGCAGGCTCTGAGAGACTACAAGAAGGTGTTGGTTCAGCTGGAGACTCTGGAGATCAATGTTGGAGACCAGTGCAGAAAGGAGTTCACAGGTAAACACACCTCTCAGCAGGTTTAGTTCACTAGAGACCAGTGCAGAAAGGAGTTCACAGGTAAACACACCTATCAGCACCTTTAGTTCACTAGAGACCAGTGCAGAAAGGAGTACACAGGTAAACACACCTCTCAGCACCTTTAGTTCACTAGAGACCAGTGCAGGAAGGAGTTAAACACACCTATCAGCAGGTTTAGTTCACTAGAGACCAGTGCAGGAAGGAGTTAAACACACCTATCAGCAGGTTTAGTTCACTAGAGACCAGTGCAGGAAGGAGTTAAACACACCTATCAGCAGGTTTAGTTCACTAGAGACCAGTGTGGGAAGGAGTACACAGGTAAACACACCTATCAGCACCTTTAGTTCACTAGAGACTTCATCTGAGATGGTACCCTATGCCCTATATAGTGCACTACTTTTGGCAAGGGTCAATGGAACTCTGATCAAAATTAGTGCTTTACGTAGGGGGTAGTGTTTTACATAGGGGATAGTACTTTACATAGGGGATAGTTCTTTACATAGAGGATAGTTCTTTACATAGGGGATAGTACTTTACATAGGGGATAGTTCTTTACATAGGGGATAGTACTTTACATAGGGGATAGTTCTTTACATAGGGGATAGTACTTTACATAGGGGATAGTTCTTTACATAGAGGATAGTACTTTACATAGAGGATAGTGCTTTACATAGAGGATAGTGCTTTACATAGAGGATAGTCCTTTACATAGAGGATAGTACTTTACATAGAGGATAGTACTTTACATAGAGGATAGTACTTTACATAGAGGATAGTACTTTACATAGAGGATAGTACTTTACATAGGGGATAGTACTTTACATAGGGGATAGTTCTTTAGAGGATAGTGCTTTACATAGAGGATAGGTTGCCATAAATAACATTTATACAGCTCCTGAGTCTTCATAAAGACAGGATTAATTTATCCTCCTCCTCTCCCCTCCCGTCCTCTTCTCCCCTCCCGTCCTCTTCTCTTCTCCTCTCCTGTCCTCCTCTCCCCTCCCGTCCTCTTCTCTTCTCCTCTCCTGTCCTCCTCTCCCCTCCCGTCCTCTTCTCCTCTCCTCTCCTCCTCTCCAGATCTGATGACAGAGATGATGGATCTGAGTAGTGATGTGGGTGGACCAGGTATTCCTCTCCTGGACTATAAGACGTATGCGGAGCGTGTGTTCTTCCCCGGCCAGAGGGGGGCGCCACTGAGTCAGAACCTGGATCTGCCAGAGTCCCGCAGACGGACGGTGGAACAGGGCCTGGGACAACTCAACAGCCTCCTCAACAACAGACTGTTCCTTATCAAGGTGAGTAAATGGTTGGACATGTAGACAGACAGACGGACGGACGGATGGAAGGGCAGGCAGACGGACGGACGGACGGACGGATGGAAGGGCAGGCGGACGGACGGACGGACGGACGGACGGACGGATGGAAGGGCAGGCAGACGGACGGACGGACGGACGGATGGAAGGGCAGGCGGACGGACGGACGGACGGACGGAAGGGCAGGCAGACGGACAGTGTCGGTTTGTCTGGACACATCTAGTAGGAAGTGAGCTGGCAACCATTGGTTTGCTGGTATCAAATTCTAGTTCCCGGCCCCTGCCATTGCGGCCTTGAGTAAGGTTCTTGACCCTTACAAAAACTGTTCTAGGGGCTCCGTAATATGGCTACCTCTCTAGGGGCACCGTAATATGGCTACCAGCTGTTCTAGGGGCGTCGTAATATGGCTACCTCTCCAGGGGCACCGTAATATGGCTACCTCTCCAGGGGCTCTGTAATATGGCTACCTCTCCAGGGGCTCCGTAATATGGCCACCTCTCTAGGGGCTCCGTAATATGGCCACCTCTCTAGGGGCACCGTAATATGGCCACCTCTCCAGGGGCACCGTAATATGGCTACCTCTCTAGGGGCACCGTAATATGGCTACTTCTCCAGGGGCTCCGTAATATGGCTACCTGTCTAGGGGCTCCGTAATATGGCTACCTCTCCAGAGGCTCCGTGAATTGGCTACCTCTCCAGGGGCTCCGTAATATGGCTACCTCTCTAGGGGCACCGTAATATGGCTACCTCTCTAGGGTCTCCGTAATATGGCTATCTCTCCAGGGGCTCCGTAATATGGCTACCTCTCTAGGGGAACCGTAATATGGCTACCTCTCTAGGGGCTCCGTAATATGGCTACCTCTCTAGGGGCTCCGTAATATGGCCACCTCTCTAGGGGCTCCGTAATATGGCTACCTCTCTAGGGGCTCCGTAATATGGCCACCTCTCCAGGGGCTCCGTAATATGGCTACCTCTCCAGGGGCTCCGTAATATGGCTACCTCTCCAGGGGCACCGTAATATGGCTACCTCTCCAGAGGCTCCGTAATATGGCTACCTCTCCAGGGGCTCCGTAATATGGCTACCTCTCTAGGGGCTCCGTAATATGGCTACCTTTCCAGGGGCTCCGTGAATTGGCTACCTCTCTAGGGGCTCCGTAATATGGCTACCTCTCCAGAGGCTCCGTGAATTGGCTACCTCTCCAGGGGCACCGTAATATGGCTACCTCTCCAGGGGCACCGTAATATGGCTACCTCTCCAGGGGCACCGTAATATGGCTACCTCTCTAGGGGCTCCGTAATATGGCCCTCTCTCCAGGGGCTCCGTAATATGGCTACCTCTCCAGGGGCTCCGTAATATGGCTACCTCTCCAGGGGCACCGTAATATGGCTACCTCTCCAGGGGCACCGTAATATGGCTACCTCTCCAGGGGCACCGTAATATGGCTACCTCTCCAGGGGCACCGTAATATGGCTACCTCTCCAGGGGCACCGTAATATGGCTACCTCTCCAGGGGCTCCGTAATATGGCTACCTCTCCAGGGGCTCCGGGAATTGGCTACCTCTCTAGGGGCACCGTAACATGGCTTTCTCTCTAGGGGCTCCGTAATATGGCTACCTCTCTAGGGGCTCCGTAATATGGCTACCTCTCCAGGGGCTCCGTAATATGGCTACCTCTCCAGGGGCTCCGTAATATGGCTACCTCTCCAGGGGCTCCGTAATATGGCTACCTCTCTAGGGGCACCGTAATATGGCTACCTCTCTAGGGGCACCGTAATATGGCTACCTCTCCAGGGGCTCCGTAATATGGCTACCTCTCAAGGGGCTCCGTAATATGGCTACCTCTCCAGAGGCTCCGTAATATGGCTACCTCTCCAGGGGCTCCGTAATATGGCTACCTCTCTAGGGGCACCGTAATATGGCTACCTCTCTAGGGGCACCGTAATATGGCTACCTCTCCAGGGGCTCCGTAATATGGCTACCTCTCCAGAGGCACCGTAATATGGCTACCTCTCCAGGGGCTCCGTAATATGGCTACCTCTCTAGGGGCACCGTAATATGGCTACCTCTCTAGGGGCACCGTAATATGGCTACCTCTCCAGGGGCTCCGTAATATGGCTACCTCTCCAGGGGCTCCGTAATATGGCTACCTCTCCAGGGGCTCCGTAATATGGCTACCTCTCCAGAGGCTCCGTAATATGGTTACCTCTCCTGGGGCACCGTAATATGGCTACCTCTCCAGGGGCTCCGTAATATGGCTACCTCTCCAGGGGCTCCGTAATATGGCTACCTCTCCAGGGGCTCCGTAATATGGCTACCTCTCCAGGGGCTCCGTAATATGGCGACCATCTGCTCCAGGCCCTCAGAGGGGTCGGGATAAAGCAGAAGACACATTGGACTTTAAAGTAACATATTCTCCTACTCTTCCAGTTCATCCACACCCTAGAGGCCCAGCAGAACTTCTCCCAGCGTGACCGTGGCTACGTGGCGTCTCTCCTGACCATGGCCCTGCACGACAAGCTGGAGTACTTCACTGATGTCATGAAGACCTTACTGGGAGACCTGGTGCAGCAATACGTCGCCAAGAACCCCAAACTCATGCTGCGCAGGTGGGTCTTTAGCTCAGTGGGAACAACACAGTCTCAACGTCCCAGGTTCGAGTTACAGAGGGGATTCAGTGAACCACACTTGTCTGATGAGTCGGCTTATCTGAGGCCAAAAGGTCATGCCTAGACTTTAGCTCAGCTGGCTAACACAGTCCTGTGGCACATAGTTTAAACCCAGTCTGTCCCTGTAACATGACCTACCCTCTAGAGATGTATATCATGTTGAGATGTTCCCAGTACAGGAACTCAATCATGGTGAGATGTTCCCAGTACAGGAACTCAATCATGGTGAGATGTTCCCATCACAGGAACTCAATCATGGTGAGATGTTCCCAATACAGGAACTCAATCATGGTGAGATGTTCCCAATACAGGAACTCAATCATGGTGAGATGTTCCCAGTACAGGAACTCAGTTTTCTCAACATGATTGAGTTCCTGTAATGGGAACATCTCACCATGAGAGATGCCCAGCTCAGAGAGGTCCAGCTCAGACAGGTCCAGCTCAGAGAGATCCAGCTCAGACAGATCCAGCTCAGAGAGGCCCAGCTCAGAGAGGCCCATCTCAGAGAGGCCCATCTCAGAGAGGCCCA